>NC_089844.1:18310317-18480317 GCF_035609145.1 Eleutherodactylus coqui
CGCTACATTTCAGTAGCCACTCAGCTCCATTCCAGGATGTGCAATCCTCTTCATGTTTTCCAGCCAACTTGCTACAACGTCATCCAAGCAGGCCATAACCTACTGTCCTCAAATTACATGCACTATAAATTGTTAGTATGTTCTATGTGTTTTATGCTTGAAAAAGGCTGACATTACGGTCGAAACGCGTCGCAAATAAAAGATCTCCTTATACATCGTTTGAATTCTTTCTGCCATCTCGGACCCAGGGGTGCTTTTCAATAAGCACCCCTGTGAAGTAAGTAATACTCATTGTATAACTAAATCCTAACACAAATAGTTGCATTTTCTGACTGTTACCTTCCAAAACACTGGAACGCTGGTTTATTTTCTGCATTTTACTGATTTCTGTAGTAACAGTATAGACAGACTCCAGTAACATTTCATTAGCAGACGTATAGGCAGTCCCCTGTAACATTTCTGTAGCAGAAGTATAGGCAGACCCATGTAACATTTACGTACCAGAAGTATAGGCAGACCCCAGTAACATTTATATAGCAGCAGTATAGGAAGACCCCTGTAACATTTCAGTAGCAAGAGTATAGACAGAGCCCAGTATTTGTAACATTTTAGTTGTAACAGTATAGACAGACCCCAGTAACATTTCTGTAGTAACAGTATAGGCAGACCCCTGTAACATTTGTGTTGCAGCAGTATAGACAAACCCCTGTAACATTTCAGTAGCAGGAGTATAGACAGAGCCCAGTATTAGTAACATTTCAGTAGTAACAGTATAGACAGACCCCAGTAACATTTCTGTAGTAACAGTATAGACAGAGCCGAGTAACAGTTCTGTAGTAACAGTATAGGCAGACCCCAGTAAAATTTATGTAGCAGCAGTATAGGCAGACCCCCGTAACATTTACGTGGCAGCAGTATAGGCAGACCCCTGTAACATTTCTGTAGCAGCAGTATAGGCAGACCCCTGTAACATTTCAGTAGCAGCAGTATAAGCAGAGCCCAGTATTTGTAACATTTCAGTAGTAACAGTATAGACAGATCCCAGTAACATTTCTCTAGTAACAGTATAGACAGATCCCAGTAACATTTCTGTAGCAGAAGTATGGGCAGACCCCAGTAACATCCTTGTGGCAGAAGTATAGGCAAACCTCTGTAAAATTTAAGTGGCAGCAGTATAGGCAGACCCCAGTACCATTTTTGTAGAAGTATACGCAGACCCCTGTAACATTTCTGTAGTAACAGTATAGACAGATCCCAGTAACATTTCTGTAGCACAAGTATAGGCAGACCAAAGTACCATCCATGTGGCAGCAGTATAGGCAGACCCCTGTAACATTTACAAGGCAGAAGTATACGCAGACCCCTGTAATATTTAAGTGTCAGCAGTATAGGCAGACCCCAGTAACATCCTTGTGGAAGCAATATAGGCAGACCCCTGTAATATTTACGTGGCAGAAGTATACACAGACCCCTGTAACATTTCTGTAGTAACAGTATAGACAGATCCCAGTAACATTTCTGTAGCAGAAGTATAGGCAGACCCCTGTAACATTTACGTGGCAGCAGTATAGGTAGACCCCAGTAACATCCTTTTGGCAGCAGTATAGGCAGACCCCTGTAACATTTAAGTGGCAGCAATATAGACAGACCCCTGTACCATCCTTATGGCAGCAGTATAAGCAGACCCCTGTAAAATTCACGTGGTAGCAGTTAAGGCAGACCCCTGTAACATCTACATGGCAGAAGTATACGCAGACCACTGTAACATTTCTGTAGTAACACTATAGACAGATCCCAGTAACATTTCTGTAGCAGAAGTATAGGCAGAACCCTGTAACATTTAAGTGGCAGCAGAATAGGCAGACCCCTTGTAGCACAAGTATGGGCAGGCAGACCCCAGTAAATTTCTGTAGTAATAGTATAGCCCAACCTCTGAAACATTGGGGTACCATGAGCGTAGGTGAAGGCCGAAAAAATTAGTTGAATAAGAGTGTAGGCGTGGGCCCGAAAAATAAGTGTACCAAGAGTACAAGTATACCTCTGAAAAATATATCAACCGAGAGGGCAGGTGAAACCCAAAAACATTTTTTTAAAGATACAGCTCACTGGAGCGGAATTTGTAACAGAGCCTGGAGGCAGCCCTGTTGAAAAAAAATGGTTCATGTTAAAGTATCAATACTTTTGAAACTTTGAAAAATTGTAAAAACGTTGGTAGATGAGCCTTTTGGGCAACAGAAAAATTGGCCGTACGGCGCGATGATATGTTGTTTCTGGAGGAGGAGTAGCAGGAGGAGGACTAATTTCAGAGACAGCATGACAAAAATAAATGCCCCGTTTTCCCGGTGATAGAGAATAGTGCTTTTATCTGCGGTTGCAGTGAAAAAAATCTTTAGGTTCCGCTGCTCTCCGCCGCTGGAGAAGAGAAGTCTGGGGAAATCCAGGCTTTGTTCATCCTTATGAGTGTAAGCATGTCGGCACTAGCAGTTGACAGGCGAGTACGCTTGTCCGTGATGATTCCCCCAGCTGCACTAAACACTCTCTCTGACAAGACGCTAGTGGCAGGGCAGGCCAGCACCTCCAGGGCATACAGCGCTAGTTTGTGCCACGTTTCCAGGTTTGACACCCAATAGTTGTATGGAGCTGAGGCATCACGGAGGACGGTGGTACGATTGGCTACGTACTCCGTCACCATCTTTTTACAGTGCTCCCTGCAACTAAGCCTTGACTGGGGAGTGGTAACGCAGTCTTGCTGGGGAGACATAAAGCTGGCAAAGGCATTGGAGAGTGTTCCCCTGCCTGCGCTGAACATGCTGCCTGATCTCCGCGCCTCCCCTGCTACTTGGCCCTCGGAACTGCGCCTTCTGCCACTAGCGCTGTCAGATGGGAAATTTACCATCAGTTTGTCCACCAGGGCCCTGTGGTATTGCATCACTCTTGAACCCCTTTCCTCTTCAGGAATGGGAGTGGAAAGGCTCTCTTTAAACCGTGGGTCGAGCAGGGTGTACACCCAGTAATCCGTAGTGGCCAGAATGCATCTAACGCGAGGGTCACGAGAAAGGCAGCCTAACATAAAGTCAGCCATGTGAGCCAGGGTACCAGTACGCAACACATTGCTGTCCCCACTAGGAAGATGACTTTCAGGATCCTCCTCCTCCTCCACAGGCCATACACGCTGAACAGATGAGAGGCAAGCAGCATGGGTACCCTCAGCAATGGGCCCAGCTGTCTTTTCCCCCTCCTCCTCCTGCTCCTCCCCCTCCTCCTCCAAAACGCGCTGAGATATAGACATGAGGGTGCTCTGACTATCAAGCAACATACTGTCTTCCCCCGTCTCCTGTTCCGACCGCAAAGTGTCAGCCTTTATGCTTTTCAGCAAACGTCTCAGCAGGCATAGCAGAGGAATGGTGACGCTAATGATTGCAGCATCGCCGCTCACTATCTGGGTAGACTCCTCAAAGTTTCCGAGGACCTGGCAGATATCTGCCTTCCAGGCCCACTCCTCGGTATAGAATTGAGGAGGCTGACTCCCACTATGCCGCCCATGTTGGAGTTGGTATTCCACTATTGCTGTATGCTGCTCATAGAGCCTGGCCAACATGTGCAGCATAGAATTCCACCATGTGGGCACGTCGCACAGCAGTCGGTGCTCTGGCAGATTAAACCGATGTCGCAGGGTCCCCAGGGTGGCAGCGTCCGTGTTGGACTTGCAGAAATGTGCGCAGACGCGGTGCACCTTTCCGAGCAGGTCAGACAAGTGCAGGTAGTTTTTCAGAAATCGCTGAACCGCATGGCACGTGTGTGAGGCTGCCGAGCTGCAGAGCCGTCACAAGGTTACGGCCGTTGTCACACACGACCATGCCCGGTTGGAGAGCGCAGCTTTCATTTCATAGACTGCTGTGGTATAACGAAAGCTGCGCTGTGATTGGTTGTTATGGGCAACAAAGACAGTTTCCCATCTGAGGGAAATTTTGATAAGTTTGCCCCAATATTCCTATTCACTGACAGCAAACGGGTCCTGGGAATGATGAGGAACAGAAGCTGAAAGTACATACATTGTCAGTAACATCCCTCCCCTAGAAGGAGTATATATATATATATATCCACATCCACTCGTTGTCAGTAACCCCCCGGTGTGTCGGCGGCCGTGATGCGCAGTAGATTAGTTGCTTCTGCCCCGTCTTCTAGGCCTCATTCCCCTTGGTCTGGCATATTCTGCGCCCGGCTCCGCCGCAGGGCTCGCCGCGCTGCAGCATCGCATTGGATGCAACTTGCATGCGACACGTTTTATTTTCCACCCGGATTTTGAAACGTGCGTTGCAAAAAAAAAAAGTGTTACCACTTCGGTTCTCGGCGTGGTTTCCACGTGGCAATCGCGTTGGGCCGTCGCCTGTAGAGCCGTCCTATTGACAGGCTAAATCTGCAAGCAAAACCGGCAGAAGTGCGCGGCAGAACTCTCTGTTAGTCTCGGAGTTCTCCCGCATGTTGGGGCTCATTCATACGGGCGGGTTTAGTTTCAC
Organism: Eleutherodactylus coqui; assembly: GCF_035609145.1. NCBI lineage: Eukaryota > Metazoa > Chordata > Amphibia > Anura > Eleutherodactylidae > Eleutherodactylus > Eleutherodactylus coqui. The sequence goes on from NC_089844.1 coordinate 18,314,835, forward strand.
ACACCTCTGTACGGCGCGCTGCGACCCGCCTGCGTTATTTTTGTTTACACAATCGCTGCACACGTGGGGGAAAAAAAAAAAGCAAGACGCTCTGATAGATTTCTGCTTCCTTGTGTAAGTCCTGAAGGATCGCTCGTCTGTCGCCTGGTGTCACCCAACATGTCTGAATGACTGTCGCAGCCGATATGGACCGCTGTGCGTGGCGTTAGGTTCACCTGCTGACCATCCACATCGGGGGTTCCCTCTGACGGCGTGACTCAGTTTTGGGCCGGACTCTTGTTCGTGACGCCCCGCTCTACCGTATCGCCTTGAAAAGTCCCTGCAGAGATGAAAGCAGCGATAAAAACACTCAAGAGCGGAGAACGAGCGACATGGAAGTAAATGGCGCAATGGCGGCCTGAGAGATTCCCCACAGACTTATCGAAATGTATCCATCTTCAACCCATTGTGTGCGGCTCGCACCAGTCGTGGAAGGAACCTTTTACATGAGACAGCCTGTCAGGCGCCGGGTGATAAATGTAAACGCGGTCCGCGACCGAAGGACGAACGGTAATATGTTCGCTTGTCATTCATTTTATGCAGCCATTAAAATCATTGTTCAGGCCGTTGCGTGTAAAAAGCGGTTGTTGAGTCGTTCCTCATCGCCGGTGCGGTCCCTGAAGGCCAACAAGCGAGTAAACGAGCGAATGACGAAATGACTGAAACGATCATCTTCGCGTGTAAACTGATGACACTTTAAAGCAAACAACGCCGTCATCAGTCGCGCAATTCGTTGCTCAGTGTGAAAGGATTCTTAACCAGCAGCTCAACCAGTCCACCACTGGAGCGGCAGCGTGTCCAAGAGGGCGCTCCACCCGCGGGTAGGAGTCTGCTATACACAAGCAGCAAAGTGTGATGATGCAGCACTGAAGAGTGACGACCGCGCCCACCTCCCCTCCCCCACCTTACCTCTACCAGCTCTCTACACGACCCTGGTGAGGGAATAACTCCTCACCAGCATGGATTCATGAAGGGTCGCTCATGTCAGACAAATCTGATCAGCTTCCACGATGAAGTAAGCTCTAAGCTGGACCTGGGAGAGTCTGTTGATCTCGTATATCTGGACTTCTCTAAAGCCTTTGACACCGTGCCACATAATAGGCTAATATATAAAATGAGGCAGCTCGGACTGGGCGAAAACGTGTGTAAGTGGGTAAAAAATTGTCTCAATGATAGAAAGCAGAGGGTGGTAATAAATGGTTCATACTCTGATTGGACCACAGTCACTAGCGAGGTGCCACAGGGTTCAGTATTAGGCCCCACTCTGTTCAACATATTTATCAATGACCTGATAGAGGGGCTGCACAGCAAAATATCAATATTTGCAGATGACACAAAATTATACAAGATAATTAATGCAACGGAGGACAATGTGCGGCTACAAATGGACCACGATAAGCTGGGGGCTTGGGGGGGGAAATGGGAAATGAAGTTCAATGTTGAAAAATGTAAGACTATGCACATGGGCAGGAGAAACGGATGTCACCAATATACACTAAATGGGGTACCACTAGGGAAAAGTGATATGGAAAAGGATCTGGGGGTATTAGTGGATAATAGACTAAACTGGAGTAACCAATGCCAGTCAGCTGCTGCAAAGGCAAATAAAGTCTTGGGGTGCATTAAAAGTGGTAAAGGGGCGAAGGACGAGAACATTATCCTTCCATTATATAAGGCACTTGTCAGGCCCCACATGGAATACTGTATACAGTTCTGGTCACCGGTGCTCAGGAAGGATGTTACAGTGCTTGAGGGGGTTCAAAGAAGGGCAACTAAACTAATACATGGAATGAGGGGACTGGAATACCCAGAGAGGGATCAAAACTGGGACTATTTACTCTAGAAAAAAGAAGGTTAAGAGGCGACCAAATAACCATGTATAAGTACATGAGGGGACAATACATGGATCTCTCCCGCGATCTGTTTACACCCTGGACTGCAACAGTAACAAGAGGACATCCGCTACGATTGGAGGAAAGTAGGTTTCATCACCAACACAGAAAGGGGTTCTTTACTGTTAGAGCAGTTAGACTGTGGAACTCTCTGCCTGAGGACGTGGTGATGGCAAAATCCATAGAGGAGTTTAAAAGGGGACTTGATGTCTTTCTGGAGAAGGATATTACAGGATATAAATATTAGGTGAAGTGTCAATCCGGGTATATAGGCAGGTAGGAACTATTAGGGGTTGATCCAGGGAACAGTCTGATTGCCATTAGGGAGTCGGGAAGGAATTTTTTCCCCAAAAGGGCTAATTGGTTTCTGCCCTTGGGGTTTTTTGCCTTCCTCTGGATCAACAGGGTAGGATAGACAGGCTGGACTAGATGGACAATGTCTTCATTCAGCCTTACATACTATGTTACTTTGGGAAGCCTTCATCCGGAGTAGGTGTGACTTCCTGACAGCAGATGCTGCGGAGATAAGGATTGCGCAGTTGGACTTCAGGGAGATAAGCCCCTTCCAGAGGGGTCTGGCGGCGGTCTAGTCCCTTTATTAAAAATGCACGCATGCTTGGGTGTATGGGCAGGGAGGGGTGTAAAAGTGGTAAGCTGGCAGCTCTGTAAGGCCGGACTCACGGGCATAAGATTGCCGTGTGCACGTGTGATACGCGGTAATTCGCAGGCAATCAAATATGTTGCCTTGCGCAGTTCCGCTCAGATTTTCCTAATACGCAAGTGTGAAAAAGAACGTAGCCTGTCCTATTTGGCTGCGTGTATACGTGTGAGAGCCCATTGTTCGCTGCGGGCCTGGAATTACATTGCGTACGGGCGGCGTGTATACGCACCACTGCGAGGCGGCAGAAATGGAAGCAAAAAAAAAAAATCAAGACTGCGCCTAACCGCGTGTGTGGGGTACGGTTTCTCTGTTGCTCTCATCTTGACATGTTCCTTCTTCTCTCGCCAGCGCTGACTGTCACCCTGTGTCCTGGTAATCGGAAGGCGATGGAAGGAGCGGGCGCCTGCAATGGAGGAGGGTCTGGATCGGCCAGTCCAGAGCCGGAAGAAGGGGCCGCAGCCGCCGTGGACTTTCATGAGGATGAAGAGATCATTGAAGTGCTGGAACTGAATGAAGGCGAACCGGACCCAGGTAGGTGGTTGGGGGCGGGGCCTCTAAGAAGAAGGGTTTGTGCAGCCGCCTTGCTGTGTATTACATGCGCGTGAAAAGCGTGCGTAATACGCAGTAAAAACCCGCTTGTGTGAGGTGGCCTTAATGGGAGCCCATGCTGTGGAGGACATGGCGCTGACTTTTTACAATCCTTGTGCTACGACCAGGCGGTTAGGACCAAAACAGAAATCTTGGTTTTTCTTACTAAAGCACGTTGCCCAGTAGACTCGGTCCAGGTCCCTCCTGCTGCTCTCCAGAGCCCTGGCGCGGTTCCCGCGGTCCTTGGATGCCCACACAGGATCACTTTCTGCTTAGGGGATACATAAATAGCGCCTCCATGAAGCGATGGCTGTCATTGGCTCTTCGAGCGCTGCACTGCTTGGCTGAGCAGCGCTCGAAGCAATGGCTGTGATTGGTTCTTCGTGAAGGCGGAATTTATTAATTGGCTGAGCCGCGGCGCTCGAAGAACCAATCACAGCCATTGCTTTGTGGAGGCGGGATTTATGAATCCTGTAACCAGGAGGTGAACCTGTGTGGTCATCTGAGGACTTCAGGAACCGCGCCGGGGCTCTGGAGAGCAGCAGGAGGGACCTGGACCGAGCCTGCTGGGTAAGTAAAATAAGACACTCCCCAACATAAGCCCTAGTGCCTCTTTTGGGGCAAAATGTAATACATGCCCTGTCTTATTTTCAGGGAAACACAGTATTTTTTAAATTTTAATCTGTTTTCTTAGTTTTTGCTAAACCAGCTAAATCCACCGACTTGATGTAAGCCAACGGTTTGTACTGCATGATTGGCGCTGTGCGTGACGGGGCTAATCATCAATACGCTTTACTATTTCTAGGGCGTCTTCAGACGGCGCAGTCATGTGGTCTCCCATGTTATTGTGGTCGTTACCGTAGCCACATTGGAAACATGGTGGATCGTGGCAAAACCACATGCGGTTTTTATGGTGCAATTTTGTGGTTTTGACCGCTTCTGAACTCCGCCATCTGTCACTGATGATCTTTAGCGCGGACGACCGTCTCCGCTGACCGCAGGGAAGAGAAGAAAACTAGAGAGGGCCCCGAGGTCAGTTGGTCTGGGAAGAGCTGCAGCCCTGTAGGTGATTAGGGGCACCACTCCGCCTCCAAGGCCTCTTTCACACGATCATATGGGATTTTACGCTCAACCGTAGGCGCCGTAAAATCGCATGAATGAAGAATAGCCGCAATCAAGTCCCAATCTTAATTGGCGTATACTCGGCCATTCACACAGGCGACTGCTGCGTAATGGCAAAAGGAAAAAAAATACGCTGCAGCGAAGAAACCCCTCGGACGGCAGTAATCCTCGGAATGACCGCCAATGCTTAAGTAGAGCCGGCGGTCTTCTTTTCCCACCGTTGGATGCAGGTAAACTTCTTCCCCCTCCCTTTTTTCCAGCTTCCATTGAAGTCTATGGGAGCTTCCAGTGTATCGAATGAATACATTGGAATCCAATGCTTCAGATGGTCGTGATTTTTTTTTTTTTCTTTTTGTGCAGCTAAATGGCTGCGGTCGTGCGAATAAGGCCGAAATGTAAGCGGTGTTTAACCAAGTTCGGTTTGTTCGCACAATGGCGTACAGACTGCGGTTTTGTCATGCGTAATTTCCACACAGAACATTCGCTGTACGTGCCACGTAGAGGAGATTTTAAGAAATGTCACCCAGAAGGTTTGGAATTATGCTGCGCGGGATCTGCAGACGTGACTCACGCTGCGCGGTTTATAGCGTTAACATTCAAACAATGGCACGAGTGCAAAAGTTCACATTATATACAGCATACACAGCTCTGCTACATGCGTGTGCGCGCTCACATATCTGCAGCTGGCTTGTTAACCCTTTAACGGCCGCACATATGACTTTTGATGGCTGCTGTTTTAAGGGCTTTATTCTGCAGCATTTTCAATTCCCGTCTCTTTAACCCTTTACACAGTCAATCTTTGACTGAGCTTCATAGCCATTCTAATACACCGCTATACTAAAGTATCTCAGTGTATTAGGTGAATGATAAAGTGTGATGGTATTCAAGTCCCCTAGTGCAGTGTTTCTCAACTCCAGTCCTCAGGGCCCCCCAACAGGTCAGGTCTTCAGGATTTCCCCAGTGTTGCACAGGTGATGTAATTATTGTCGGTGCCTCAGACATTGCCACAGGTGTTCTTACTATAGGATATCCTGAAAACATGGCCTGTTGGGGTCCCTGAGGACTGGAGTTGAGAAACACTGCCCTAGTGGGACAAAAATAAAGAGTATTATAATGTTTTAAAAAAATAAATATGTGAAAACCCCGCCTTTCCCCCTTTTACTATGTAAAAAAAACCCCACACATTTGGATATTGCTGCGTTCGTAATGACCCGGGGGAAAAAGTTAATACGTTATTTAACCCCCTCAGTAAACGCCATGAAAAAAATACAAAAAACGTGGCGAAAATGGCTTATCTTACAAAAAACAGAATAGAAAGCGATCAGAATGTCACATGGATCAACAAAGTATCTGGCAAAATAAACACCGCTGACCAAAAAAGTACAATGTTAGCGGTCCTTGAATGCAGCGATCAACAAAAAATGCATTTTTTTTTCTGTGTTTCAAAGTTGCAAAATAACCCTCTCTAAATTTGGTGTTGGTGTTCTCGCACCGCCTGCAGCGTTAAAGGGGTTGTCCTGCGAAACAAAGTGGGGTTATACACTTCTGTATGGCCATATTAATGCACTTTGTAATGTACATTGTGCATTAATTATGAGCCATACAGAAGTTATTCACTTACCTGTTCCGTTGCTAGCGTCCTCGTCTCCATGGTGCCGTCTAATCTTCAGCGTCTAATCGCCCGATTAGACGCGCTTGCGAAGTCCGGTCTTCTGTCTTCTGAATGGGGCCGCTCGTGCCGGAGAGCGGCTCCTCGTAGCTCCGCCCCGTCACGTGTGCCGATTCCAGCCAATCAGGAGGCTGGAATCGGCAATGGACCGCACAGAAGACCTGCGGTCCACCGAGGGTGAAGATCCCGGCGGCCATCTTCACAAGGTAAGTAAGAAGTCACCGGAGCGCGGGGATTCAGGTAAGCACTATCCGTTTTTTGTTTTTTTTTTATCCCTGCATCGGGTTTGTCTATTGAAAAAAAAAAACCCCGTTTCGGCGTGGGACAACCCCTTTAATGTAACATTATTTATACCGCATGGGGAATGCTGTGAAAAATAAAAAACAGAATTGCAGATTTTGTTAGTTTTGCCTCTAGAAAAAAATGGAATAAAAAACAATCAAAATGTTATCTGTTCCCCAAAACTGCGTAAATGAAGACTGGAGGTCAAAACTAAACCCCGAAGAAGTCCTCGATGGAAAAATAATAACCGCTGCGGCTCTTGGAATGTGATGACTAGAGATGAGCGAGCGTGCTCGTTTAGGACAATTACGCGATCGAGCATCGCTTTTTTCGAGTAACTGCCTACTCGGGCAAAAAGATTCAGGGGGCGCCGGGGGGGGGGGCGGGAGGTGTTAGGGGGGAAAGAGAGAGAGCTCCCCCCCTGCTACCCCCCCACTCCACCCCGCCTCGAAAAAAGTGATGGTCGATCAAGTAATTGTCCTAAACGAGCACGTTCGCTCATCTCTAGTGATGGCACAAAAGCAAATCTTCCAAAAAAAGTTTTTTGTTTTTTTTTGTGTACAAAAATAGCTAAATGTAACAAACGATTAACTTGGTGTCGCCGGAATCGTGCGGCCGGAGAGAATGTCGCAGGATTTAGTCTGCACACGGAACGCCGAACAAATGAAATCCGAAAAAATTGAAGACTTTCTTTCTTTTCCCTTTAACCCCTTGAGTGGCACGCCCGGAAATTTTCCGGGACGAGCTCCACTGCCCATAGCGATATAGCCCGGAAGGTTTCCGGGCTATGTATCGCTATGGGAGCTGCAGAGCACAATGCCACAAGCTGTGACAGTGTGCTCTGTCTGCACAGACCAACAGAGAACAAAGCAAGGGCTTTGAAAAACCAGCAGAAGATATTGCCGATATGCCGGCAATCTCCTGCTTTGTTTACAGGTTGCCATAGAGACCATCGGCTTGTCAGAAGCGAGCCGATGGTCTCTGTGGCAGGGAGAGCTGGTGCTTGGCTGTGAGAGGACAGCTAGGTACCAGCTCTTACAGCAGAGATCAGAGAAAACCTCCGATCTCTGCTGTGTTAACCCTTTACATGCTGCAGTCTATGTGACTGCAGCATGTAAAGGGCTGTCACTGCAGCATGTAAAGGGCTGTCACCATCGGACCCCCGGAATGTGATCAGGGGGTCCTGATGGGTCCCTGTGGAAGTCCCCTAAAGGGACAAAAAAAAAAAAATTATAAAAAAAATTATAAAAACACTTCTCTCTTTACTTTGTAAAAAATCAAAAATACAATCACACATGTGGTATCTATGCGTCGTAATGACCCATAGAAGGAAGTTAATACATTATTTAACCCCTTAATGACATGGCCCCTTTTTTTTCTTTTTTCCCCATTTTTTTTTTTTCCTCCCCCCTGTTTAAAAAAATCACAACTTGTCCCGCAAAAAACAAGCCCTTATATGGCCGTGTCAATGGAAAAATGAAAAAGTTACGGCTCTTGAGACGCAACTGCAAAATTAGTTGAAATTCAATGATTAGACCATTTTAAAAAACCTGCCCTGGTGGGCACGACAGGGTGGTAGGAAACCCGCCACTCAAGGGGTTAAATGAATAAGTTCCACAATATATTATAGATGACCAAAATGATGCCATTAAAAAATCCGTGTCTCGCGACAAACACGCCCTCATACGGCTCGTCCGACGGAAAAATAAACAAGTTGTGGCTCCTGGAATGCGATTATGGAAAACAATTGAAAAATTAGGGTGTTAAACCCTGGTTTTATTAACCCTACATCCCACATACAAGTGCATTAATACATGAGCTGGTTATGGCATCTGGTCCTGCTGCAGGCCCTCTGATCTGTGCTATTGCCTGTCCCTGTGTGTACAGAGGAGGACCTGCACCCCGGGGGGTGGGAGTGATCCCCGGTGTTATATGCTGGAGGGCACTGGGCAGGAGAGCAAGGAGGACGGTGCAGATGCTCGACCAGCGCACTGCTTGATCATTAGGGCAGTGGTCAGGGGTGTCTGGATCTATCAGACCCCCCCTGCCTCTGGACAGTGAGGCACAGATGACTTTCAGTTTACTGGACCGAGTTGCTATGAAAAAATCTGTGGCAGCAACATGAAATTCTGATGCCGATTTTCATTGAAGTTCATGCTGGAAATATCTGGCCTGGATTCAGCCTGTGTGAATACAGACGGCCTGTTAGACTTTGGGGGGGGGGTTACTGAGACCACTTTCACTAAGCCACACCCACCTTTCAGAAAAGGAGAAAAATTCTAAATGTTTTGCCCAAAACAGACACACAACAAAACTTTAAACTTTGTTCTTTCTTACAGAATTCTGCCCAAATGCCCTAATAGATTTCCCCTTTGTGTTTCATTTCCTGAACATTTTCAAGACCTCTGCTTGCTGTCAGTAAAAGAGGACATTGTCCTTTACGTCCAGAGTCATAGGTGGCCATGTAGGGCGGTTGGAGGTGTCAGACACAGTCGGGTTTCGGCACCACCTCTGTCATTGTGACTGGTCTTGGGATGTGATGATGTCTTCCGCTAACATTCCTCTCTGCTCCTCAGATGACCTCGCCAGCGACATGGAGGACGTGGATTTTGCAGATGAACCAGAAGATGGAGAAATGGGCGATGAGGAATGGAAGACGGAAGATGAGGGCGTGGAGGAGGGAGCTGACCCGCACGACGACAGCGAGCTGACGTACTCCAACCACACCGGTACGTGCCGGGACCGCTTTACACACTCCCAGCCGCCTCCTTGCTGACAGTTTCCTCCAGTCCCAGCTTTGTGGAAGTACAAGTTCTGCATCTTTCTAATCCTCTGTTTTCAAGATCATTGCTTGCTGTCAGTGAATGACCTGGGGGAGCGGTGCTGTTTACATCCAGAATGCACAGGCCTCTTTAATCAAAGCGGTCTTCTCACGCGGCCGAGCTTTCCACGGGATTCTGTCCATGTCTGAAATGGCGAGCGCCCCGCGGAAAGATGGAACTCAAATAAACGGGTTATCATACAAGTGATTTTTCAGTCAGACTGACGGTCCGAGTCTCGTGGAAGGAGGTGATGCGGCTCGCGCCAAGAACCTCGGGGTGCAACTCGCTCTGCGCCGCATGAATACGGCCTGAGGGTTCGTTCATACGGGCGGACGCAATGTCGGTCGGGGAAACAGTAGCTGATTTCGCTGTGTGTTGTGCGCGTTGCCTGCGTATTTATCGCTGCTCTGCGTATCATCCGTTTTTTACACGCACAAGAAGGCCAATTGATGTCCCTGTCTCCTGGCTACATGCTAGAAAACGCAGCACACGCATGTAACATCCGTGTTTGCTGGTTTTCGTAAGCTCTCATAGACTTTAATGTATCCATCAGATTTCTGCGTTTGGCCAGTAAAAAATACGGACAGAACACGGACAGAAAATGCGCTGGTATGAATGGGCCCTCGCAGTAAGATGTCCTTGTTGCCCTGAGCAACCAATCACAGAGCAGCTTGCATTTTACCACAGTAGGTTAAGAAATGAACGCTGAGCTCTGATTGGTTGCTAGGGGTGTGCTCTGATTGGTTGCTAGGGACAACAAGGCAGATTTACTGCTAGACAGTTTTGATAAGCGAGACCGGTATGATGTCTCACAGCTGAGGGTTTGCTGCAAATACCGCAGGTCTAGACAATCCTTGGTGACACACCTACAGTAAACCGCTCCCCTGTCCTGGTAGTTTGTGTGTCATCTGGGAGTCGATATCCCCAAGTGTTCATATCCAGTATTACACTAATGGTTGTCCAGGGAGGTAAACACCTAAGGCCGCTCTCACACCAACGGGAGCCGGCAGCGGAATCCGGCCCTGACTGCGTCCGGCCCCCCCCCGCGTACCTGAGTTATCTTTACTGCGGATGACCACGGACCCTCGCTGTCGGTCATGTGAAGTAGAGATTTTTGTAAATACTTGTATATCCCGCGCCGTCGCTAGGTGATGATGCGGGTCCCCGCAGCCCATCCGCTAGGTCGGACAGCTTCTATTGACATCGATGGAAGCCGTCCATGCGGAATCGGCACAAGAAGAGAACATGCTGTGATTTTATTTCCGCTTGTGGAAATCGCAACCTCCATCCGCTCTGAGCAGATATGCGAATGTTCTATCTTTTATAATGTGTGCGGAACACCGCGGAGATCGGCCCTTACTTGGGCCTGCGGGGCCGAGACCTTCACTTCTGACCCCAACGCTGGGTCACATGGTGTGGCCCCTCTCTGTGCCCATCACATTGTGGCGGGGGGAACGGCTGTCTCATTTTAATAATGGAGCAGCCCCCTTCCCAGTCTCTGTTGGCCGGGCACAAAGGGGTCTACAGCATGTGAGGCGGGCCGGAGTGGGGGTCCCAGTAAGTCCAGGTAAGGATTCCCCCTCTCCGGATGACCCTTCTGATATGTCTGCCGGCTGTCTCCACTTTTCTCCCATCAGATTCTGTATTTTGCGTCAGTCTGGACCCCAAGGACAGCAGTCTGGCGGTGACGGGGGGAGAAGACGAAAAGGCCTGCGTGTGGAGAATAAGCGACGGAGAGACGCTGTTTGAGTGCGCCGGTGAGTGGGGTGTATGGCGGACTCTTACAACGGGGGAAACTTACTTAGGCATTTCCTGCGCCGGGTTCAGTACCATATCCCGGCAAAAGCGCAAACTTCCTCATGTACTCCACGCCTTCCCGGCTCCTCTGGGTATCTGCACAGAAGGCCGCGTGCACACAGCCATGTTGGATCTTGTAGACATTAGAGTTATGGCGTATACATTACTGGGTTAATCTGTAGAATCCTGTGTTGTGCCACATATAGTATACAGTCTGTTAACGGTTTCAGGTCACAAGGACTCTGTCGCCTGTACTGCATTCAGTCATGACTCCACCATGGTGGCTACAGGTGACATGAGCGGTCTCATCAAGGTGTGGAAGGTGGAGGACGCACAGGAGATCTGGTCGTTTGAAGTGGCTGACCTAGAGGTAAGAGATTATTGTACATAGAGGGCGGTATTATAGTAGTTATATACTTGTACATAGGGGGCAGTATTATAGTAGTTATATACTTGTACATAGGGGGCGGTATTATAGTAGTTATATTCTTGTACATAGCGGGCGGTATTATAGTAGTTATATTCTTGTACATAGGGGGCAGTATTATAGTAGTTATATTCTTGTACATAGAGGGCGGTATTATAGTAGTTATATACTTGTACATAGGGGGTGGTATTACAGGAGTTATATCCTTGATGCCCGTGTGGCTTCAATAAAGAGGAAATTCCTTTAATTCTATGCATTGACATATTTGGGTACTCTGCTTTGCGGCTCCAACACATCATTTCCTGCTGGAGTTCTATTCTTGTATGTGGGGTGGCAGTATTATAGGAGTTGTATTCTTGTATGTTTGCTTACTTGCAGTGGTTGGAGTGGCATCCTTGTGCCCATGTGTTGCTTTGTGGGACAGCAGATGGCAATACCTGGATGTGGAAAATACCCAGTGGGGAGTGTAAAACTTTCCAAGGACCCAACTGCCCGGCTACCTGTGGACAGTTCTTACCAGATGGTGGGTATAACTTGATGTTTCTTAGGCTAATTATCATAGTTTTCTATAAATGTTTTTTTTTCTTCTGTGTTTATATATTTTATGTGTTGCAATAGTTCATCTCTGCAGCTCAGATTCACCTTCATGTATCGGATCTTTAACTCTTTGTTTTTGTGATAAAGGCAAGAAAGCGGTTGTTGGCTATGAAGATGGAAGTGTGCGGATTTGGGACCTCAAGCAGGGGAGCACTCTGCATGTCCTGAAGGGTAAATATGATACATCGCTGTACTGCAGCACTCCTAGTGGACTTTTGGTGAATTACAACATTAAACTGGAACTCCTGTCTAGTTTTCTTGTTTAACCTCATGCATAACTTCATCATTTTTTTTTTCGTAGATAGAACTTTCTATTAAGATATCCGATGCTGCGGCTTTATTTCTTCCTCTTGCTGATTGCAGTGTTGATGGCTGATCACCATTTGTCTTCCTCTGTGGCTTGCTCTCTAGGTACTGATGCTCATTCTGGACCTTTAACGTGTGTGTCCTCTAATGCCGACGGCAGCCTGATTCTCACCGGTTCTGTAGATTGCGACACAAAAATGGTGAACGTGGTCACTGGGAAGGTAAGGATTTCCCTCTGTCAGCTCGGTGTAGTGTAACCGTAGAAGTATTAAAAGGCAATTTTGGTAAAACCCTTTAATTACCTGTTCATAGAGTAGGTGATAAGTCTGGTCACTGCTGGGTGGGTGCAGCGAGCTCACAGTGATGGAAAAATGGGGCAAAGGATTCCCATTCTCGGGATTGGTGGGGGTTCCAGCAATGAGACCCCCACCGATCAGACTTTTGTCACCTTTCCTGTGGAGAGGTGATATAAGTTGATTTTGGGAGTAACCCTTTCAAGGGGTTGTGCCAATATGCACAACTTCTTTCAAAACGCTGGGCTTGGGGTAAATGGTACCCCCTCTCACACCAGAAGTTTTGACCAGCGGGGCTTTGAGTCCTCAGACCTCTACTGATCGTAAAACTAAGCGGCGAACGTACTATATCGAGCGCTATGATTGGTGAGCGATAGACTCGATCAGACACCGCTTCAGATGAGCTCTTCTTCTACCCCTTCGTTTTAGTGATCGATGAGTGGGTCTCAGAACCAGGACCACCGATAAAAGCTCCTAACACCTCAAAAGTTTTCTAAAACTTTAGTTACACATTAAAAAGGCCCCCTGCCTCTCCTGACATGTCTGTTTTACTTGTATTCTTCATGAAACTACTATTTTTTGCCTCTTTTTCCGTATAACTCTATTATATTGTGCCGTTCCTCTGTTGCTCCTCCTGAACATTTTGAGTAATATGACAACTAGGTGTTACCGTTCTCCTTGTTGTGTTCCTACACTGCCGGCACTAATTGGATAATGTCACATTCTGTAGGTAACGCCCAGATGTCAATGTATTCATGCATTTCTAGGAGATCTAAGTGCAGATCATCCAAATTTGTTATTTTTTGAAGAATACAGATCTTGTATATAAAACAAAAAATCTGTTTGTGTCCTACACACATCCACAGTTTTGGTCCAACTTAAGTGAAATTTTGCATGATTGTTCTTCAGCCCCCGGCGACAAATACTGGCAGAATTAAAAATCGAAAACTCACTGACTTCCCCTGTAATTTTAGTTGCCAATAGCAACCAATCACAGCGCAGCTTTCATTTTTTTTTTTTTATACTGCGGAGGAAAACTGAAAGCTGCTCTGTGATTCCAGGACTCCTATTCATTACATCGCTGTGTAACACGTGGGTATATCGCCTAGTCTGTACTAAGGCAGACCTTTCAAGAGAAGTGACGGGTCCTCCTAAAAAAAAGATTCTTATGAACACCCATTCTGTATCTAGTGCTTCTGCGTTAGAGGGGCTCCTCCCCTGGCGGACCTGATCCGGCCGTAGATTGCATTGGTTCATGGAAGTGGTGAAATGTCTGACCCGTCTTGGTTTCCATTATGGAGAATGGCTAATCATTGGGGGTTGTTTTAAATTTGTTAAGAATCCCCCCAACCGATCTCTCGGGGTCCGCTGCTGGGGCTCCTGTGATGTATGTATTAATAGTCTGTTACTCCATGTTTGTAGGTGGTTGGTGTCTTCCGGACAGAAAGTAATGTATCCAAAGCCTCTAAACGTGAAGAAGGTGAAGCGGAGACCAATTCGGTCGAAACTGTTGGATTCTGCAGCGCGTAAGTGACTAGCGGCCTGAGAGGATAAAGGGCTTCTGGTAGACGCTAAGGCTGGGTTCACACGGGGCGTATTCCCGGCGGAAAACCCTCGGTTTGGCCGCAGCAAAAACCGCGAGATTTCCGCCGGGAGAACTGCCGTGGAAAAACCCGTGGCGTCTTTGAAGCGGCCCGGCCGCTCGCTTTTCCGCTGCGGCTGGCGCTCCCACAGAGGAGAGCGCGGCCGCGGCGGAAAGAAAAGATAAATAGACATGCTGCATATTCTGAAACCGCTGTAATAAAGTTCCATTAACCGCTCCTTAGATGATGGGAAATGTCTTCAGAGTTTAGTAAGGAAAGCCTTTGTTACCTGTATGCAGCTGGGGAGAGAAGTCCGGTGTGTTGTGGGGCCGACCATGTTACCTGCACCTCAAAAGCATCTCCAGAATCTGCCCTTTCCTTAGTGTTGCCCTCATCCATTCTCGTCCTGACTCCTGTAACTTTCTACTGAACGCTCTTTTCACTAAACTATCGCCTCTCCAATCTATACTGAGCGCAGCAGCCAGGCTCCTCGTTGCCTGGGGGAAGGGGGGGGGGGGGCTGCCCTCGTTGCCTGGGGGAAGGGGGGGGGGGGCTGCCCTCGTTGCCTGGGGGAAGGGGGGGGGGCTGCCCTCGTTGCCTGGGGGAAGGGGGGGGGGCTGCCCTCGTTGCCTGGGGGAAGGGGGGGGCTGCCCTCGTTGCCTGGGGGAAGGGGGGGGGCTGCCCTCGTTGCCTGGGGGAAGGGGGGGGGGGCTGCCCTCGTTGCCTGGGGGAAGGGGGGGGGGGCTGCCCTCGTTGCCTGGGGGAAGGGGGGGGGGCCGCTCTCGTTGCCTGGGGGAAGGGGGGGGGGCCGCTCTCGTTGCCTGGGGGAAGGGGGGGGGGCCGCCCTCGTTGCCTGCGGGAAGGGGGGGGGGGCCGCCCTCGTTGCCTGGGGGAAGGGGGGGGGCCGCCCTCGTTGCCTGGGGGAAGGGGGGGGGGGGCCGCCCTCGTTGCCTGGGGGAAGGGGGGGGGGGGCCGCCCTCGTTGCCAGGGGGGGGGGCCGCCCTCGTTGCCTGGGGGAAGGGGGGGGGCCGCCCTCGTTGCCTGGGGGGAAAGGGGGGGGCCGCCCTCGTTGCCTGGGGGGAAAGGGGGGGGGGCGCCCTCGTTGCCTGGGGGGAAAGGGGGGGGGGCGCCCTCGTTGCCTGGGGGGAAAGAGGGGGGCCGCCCTCGTTGCCTGTGGGGAAAGGGGGGGGGCCGCCCTCGTTGCCTGGGGGGAAAGAGGGGGGCCGCCCTCGTTGCCTGTGGGGAAAGGGGGGGGGCCGCCCTCGTTGCCTGTGGGGAAAGGGGGGGGGCCGCCCTCGTTGCCTGTGGGGAAAGGGGGGGGGCCGCCCTCGTTGCCTGGGGGAAAGGGGGGGGGCCGCCCTCGTTGCCTGGGGGAAAGGGGGGGGGCCGCCCTCGTTGCCTGGGGGAGGGGGGGCCGCCCTCGTTGCCTGGGGGAAAGGGGGGGGGGGGCCTTGCCCTCGTTGCCTATTCACTACAGAATATAATATGTACTCGATACTCTCATCCATAAAGCTCTCCACAGTGCTGCACCACCCTGTATCTCCCTCTCATCTCTGTGCACCCTGCCAGAGCTCTCCATTCTGCTAATATCAGAGTAACCTCTTCCATACTCCCATCTCCAAGACTTCTCCCAAGCTGCACCAGTTCTCTGGAATGCGCTACCCTGGACAATTCTGTTACGCTTAACATTAAGTTTTATAAATGAGCCCTGAAAACACATAGTAACTCTTCGACATCCCCTAATCTAACTCTTTATCTGTTTGCCCATCTGTTACACTTTCTGTCAGAACCTGATCCCATTGTATCCCCACATAACATTCACCCTATTACACCTCATATCTGTACACACAGCAGCTGGTGAACGGCTCATACAGCTTCATATATGCAACCCTGTTTATATAAAAGGTGTCTGACCATCATACAGAACAAGCACTGCTACATCTTGAGTCCTCCTGTTTCCTCATAGATTGTAAGCTCTTGCCCCCCTCCTTATTTCCTCATAGATTGTAAGCTCTTGGGCGCCCCCCTCCCTTATTTCCTCATAGATTGTAAGCTCTTGTGCCCCCCTTTTGTTGGTTTAATACTGTATATAATGTCTGATGTGTACATCGCTTCGGCATATGTTGGGGCTATAGAAATTAAGGTGATCATTAGATCATTAGAGCGCTGCTTACAGATAACTAAGGGGTGTTTTTACTAAACTTCAAAATACAGTCGGTGAAGCTATTTCCGGGAGTTCCCGTTTTGCTTGTCTTGGTACATCTTGCATTCCGTCGCCTGAACTTTTTTCTGTTCTTACTATGATCACCATAAAATTCCGTTACTCTGACACCCCTCCTTTTAGTTAATCCTGATAGTCTGGCATGTAACACAGTTTGTCTTCTGCTGGATTATCAGAGCACTAGTCTGCAGGATCCGGGGACCTCTTAGATCTCTTGGGTAGGTTTCCTTTCCTGCAAGCTCCTGATCCTCTCCTGTCTTTGCAGGCTGCCTCTGGCCGCAGTCGGTTACCTGGATGGAACTCTGGCAGTTTATGACATCTCAACACAGACTCTGCGACACCGGTGTCAGCACGAAGTGAGTGACCTCTGACTACACCTCCTGGACCCTTCAGGCCTGGAGAAACAAAGATGGCCTCAGACTACCTGATGCACACTGTGCATTAGAATGCATTGGTTGTCTAAGACACTAGCGCTGCTCTGATTGGCCAGCGTTACTCATGTGAGCAGCACTGGCCAATCAGTAAAACCTAACCTAATGATGCATGCTAATACACAGTGTGCATCAGGTAGTCAGAGAAGTAGTGCCGCCATCTTTGTTTGTCAAGGACTGGAGGGTCGCTTTAAGGGCTGATGAGTATGGGCACCACTGTAGGGGGTCCAGCGATTCTAGATTCACCGGAGTTTTTGATGCTTGTAGTCGCCCTTTTGGAAACTGCAGCACTATAAATGTTGGTTTGTGCCGTGGGATTGCCGTCCAAGGATGTAAATTGAATGCCCCCCAATAACAGCCGCGAATACAGGATTTTGTTACTCGCCATTAAATCCATTTCTCGGGTGTTCATTGGGGGACACAGCACCCACCCATTCGGGGACTCGGACGTTTCTCTGTTCTGAGCTACCCCCTTCACTTCTTCATTTTGTCAAAGATTGTTTCAAGTTATATACTCAGTTAGCATTTGGGCTTTTCCCACTCCTCCTGCTCGTGTACAAAGTGATTTAGCTGAGTGACTAGAGGAGGGGTATAGCTGATAGGAGGAGTTAACTCTCCCTTTGCTTCGTGTCGCCTCCTAGTGGCAGCAGCTAAACCCACAGAACATCCGAGAAAAGTAACAAAAAATCCTGTTTTTCTGATACAAAGCTCAAAATCCCCTTTACGGAAATGATTTGAAGCGGCCACTAGAAGGAGCTCTCTGTTGTTAAGTTCATTGTATACGCAGTATGAAGGGAGCTCCCTCTAGTGGCGGCTGCAGGCATCCAGAACTTTGTTTTAAATGTATGTCTATGCAGGGGGTTTGGAGCTGTGTGGCATGATATAGCTGCATCTCTCAGGGGGTTATCCAGGCTGCGTTCACGTCGTTATTAAACCGAGAAACAAGCGGGGTATTCGATGACCACAAATATCATCAAATGCCCAATCCTATAAGATGGCCACACAGCAAGAAAAACGCCAAGCAAAAAAACTGTATCATGCCATAGTATGAATAGAAATATCTTAATTGTAATTACTAACTAGTAAAAAGGACAAAGTCGTGATGGAACAAATCCCAAAGACGACCCTCGGTGCGCGATCCCATAGTCTCATCTCATGTCAGAAGGCAATGAAAACAAATCATACCCCATATGAAGACATGTGATATATTAGACCTATTCACATGGATGCAGGGAATGCACTCATAACCCAGTTTCCCTGAAAATAAGACAGGGTCTTATATTAATTTTTGCTCCAAAAGAGCATTTTTAGCTGCCTGAACACTATTTGAACTGACTTTTTAATTACCCATAACTAGGGCTTGTATGTCAAGCATCCTCAAAAATCATGGTATCGTGTCTGCACGGCACAAGAGCGCCACGCCAGCACGGGCGTAGGGTGGCGTTCACACCAAAGCAGAAAAAAGCACCCACTTTACTATGCAGAAATAGATCACACCACTCCAGGCACGATAGATGGAAAAAGCCTGTCCCTTTCTAAACAGTGCTTAAAAAACGGGGTAGTCGTCCTGGTAAGGACGGCCCCACAGTCTTCACCTAGGACTTGACTTTCCCTGAAGCGTAACCTGGAGGGATGTAAGAAACTGAGAAACTGGGATTTGTTTCATCATGACTTACTAGTTTGTAATTACAATAATTTTGCTCATTTTTTGGTGTGTTGGATGTTTTTGATGCTTCGTGTTCACGTCCTGTTTGGCCCACGTATCTGAATTATTTAGATTTCCTTGGGGTAAACGCATGGGTGGTGAAGCTGCGATGTCTCTCTGCGCCCTTCGAGCGATGATGGGTGGGGTGTAACGTCTGTCCCCTCTGTCCTCTAGTCCGGCATCGTGCAGCTTCTGTGGGAGGACAACTCGCCGGTGGTCTACACTTGCAGCTTGGATGGGGCTGTCAGGCTCTGGGACTCGCGATCAGGAAAGATGATCAGCGAATACTTCGGCCACACCGCCGAGATTCTGGACTTTGCACTTAACAAGTGAGTAATCGTCCCGGACAGAAGAGTCACCGGTAAAGGTTTATGTGAAGCCTGCGGATGTATGAAGAGGAAAGTACCAGAATGCACCTTGTATGAGCAGGGAGTGGTTTGTGTTGCATGAAATATGATGGCTGTTTCATATTTATTGACCACAAAACATTACATTGCAGACTGATGCAAAGAATAAGTAACGCAGCTCACTTTACAGCCTGCAGTAAAATTCAGTCTAGATCCTGATGATCGACCCGTGGGAAGCTGCAGTCGCACTTTGATCACAGCTTTTGTGCAGCCTAAAAAGGATCATTTTCAGCAGGACATAAAAACGATCCAGATAGGGATCATACCCGCGCCTCTGCTGCTCATGGCGTAAGAGCGGTGACGCTGGACACACGCAGGATCGGTTATGATCCCTGTTAGAGCGTCCGCGCGTCTCCAGCATTGGAGGACGGTTGCGATCGTGAACTCCAGGCTTGGCCGAGCTGACTTTTTTTAAAATTTTTTTTAGGGGATTCCTCCACCCTGCGCCCCCTGCTGAGTAGTAAATGATAGTTATTTTGCAGTGTTGGGCTACATTCATACGAGCGTGAGTTTTGTGCGTTGCGAGGTGAACAGAACTCTCACGTGAATCTAATGATCTCCATCATTATTGTGATGAGCTGTATTCTCACGCGCTGCATGTCCTTCCTGTACTCTCGATGAGGTCTGGCGCACACAGGCGGATGTTTGCTCCGGAGCTGGTGTTCCGCGTCAGATTCCGCAGCCATAACCCTCCATAGCACACTATGGAAAGTGTTTTTTACATTTTTTTTTTTTAATTTCATGCACACGAATCGCAATTTCCGCTCGCAGATGAAAAATCGCAGCGTGCTTCATTTTACTGCGGTTCCCGCACACATGGCTTCCATTGACATTGTGGATGGGACACGGATTCCGTGGGAAAGCAGGAGTTTAAAAAACCCCTGTACTGCGCTTGTGCTTCGGCCGCCAATTCCGCACACATCCACAGTACAGAAGACAAGGACAGGTACGCAGGGTCACCGTCGTGGGCACGGGCCGATTCCGTGCGGGATATCCCATGTGGAATCCGTGTGTGCCTGTGGACATGAGGCCTAAAGGGAACCAGTCCGCACGTTGACGCTTCAAAAGTTACCTTGTCCACCCTGCGCCAAACATACGGCTTTATTTTTCCAGCACCTCATGTAAATATCGGGCCGGACCAATTTGTGAAACCCTGTACCCCTCCCCCAACGCTACCCCCTACTCTGCAAGCGTTTGGACACATTCACCACATGATTACAGCCAAATGTTGCTCAAACGCTGTGATCTCGGAGCCCGACGCATACGTGGTACATCTGTCCTTGTGGGCGGATTACTGTCTTCCGACTGCACGCGCCGAGGTCACGGTGCTGGCGCCAGACTTTGGCCACGACTTTGATGATATTTCCAGGTCACTTGCAGAGTGAGGGGCGATGTTTGGTCCGCTGGACAGTCTGTGAGACCCTGCGTCACGCCCCAATCACCCGATACTTACATGCGGCATCAGAAAAATAAAAGCTGCCAGTTGCGGGTATGCTTGGCACAGGGTGGGCAACGAGATAACTTCTGAAATACGAGTCGGCGGTGTCTAAGCGGAGTTGGCGAATTAACAGGTGCAAAAAATGCTGACGGGTTCCCTTTAAAAAATAATAATAAACTTCTTTCTTTCTTTATAATCTTTCACCATGACGCAGCAACAATGTATCTTCACCTTCTCCTCTGTTTCAGGGACGCTTCCATTGTGGTAACCGCCTCTGGGGATCACACGGCGAAAGTATTCTGCGTGCAGAGACCCGACCGCTAGGTGCATCTGATTCTCCGTCCGCTCCCCATAAGGAGCAGACCCCCTGCTGGGCGGCTGGAGCTGTTCTATACATGTTTGATAGGTGTGGATGTGTTGGAGTTCCCCGTATGTATGTGGATAGAACGCGGTTGTCTGCTCACATGAACTCATTTTTCACACTATCTATAAGAGTTTCTTTTGGGGTTGGGGGGGGAAAAATGTTAGCAGTTCTTAAAGTTACAGGCTATGACTTAAGGGCATCCACTACTGAGACGGTGGAAGCTCTCGGCCAGACGCGGCTGAGGGCATAATGTTTATAGCCCTTTATGAAGCGACAGGAGAAATATATGTATATTTTAGTAAAATTCCTTTAATCTGACTCTTATGGCGTTTAGGGTTCATTTGGAGTCAGGGCATGCAGGGACTTGTAGTTCTCAAGGGCTGGGCGCTTCCAGGAGAGTCCAATATAACACAAAGTGTCTGAATCCGATCACATTTCGGTTTTTGTGAAGCAAATCGGCGATGAAATAAACCTTCACAGCGCCATCTGTTGGAAGGTAGCGGCGCAGGAGTCACATGGTGCAGCATGGCCAGAATACGCAAGACCTACTAAAAGTTTGGATATTGACTCCTAGAGCAGCGAACTTCCAACGGGTGACATTGGAGGATTATTCTATCACTCATTTGCATAGCTTTTTCCCAAGGAGCATTGCATGGCCTATAAGACTCCTTACATCCTGTGATGCTCTCCTCAAGGAGAAACATTACCCCCTGCACTCTTGTTGAAGAAACTGTTCTTTCTTCTATCTGAGACGGAGATGCATAAACTAATGCCAAAGAGCATCCATCACGATCCTGCTGTGGGTCCCGCTATCATCTTTGAGTCTCTCTAAAATAAGTATAAGTCATGTAATATATATTTAGATCAAGAGGGCGGCCATCACAATGGGTGGGACTTAAAGGGGTTGTGCAAAGATGCACAATGCCTTCCAGAAATCGGGGCTGGTGGGGAACGGTTGATCACCTGGTGTCCTGCTTTCAACATCCCGGGCGACCAGCTGGTTTTGCCAGGGTATGCCTAGGCCAGCTACACATTTCCCAGACAGCGACCGCTGCAGGGGAAGTGTAGTATTACAGGACAGCTGCTCTTATGAATGGTCGTCCTGTAGTACCAGGATGGGAGCCCCTCTTACTGATGGGCTCCCCTTTCTGGGATCCTTCTCTATGACGTTCATATACTCTAATAGGGCATATGAACAGGGGTTAGGATCTTTATGCAACCCTTTTTAAAGGGGCTGTCCACTGTCCAACTTATCACTGTTTTGCTGCCAAAAGCAGACTGCTCCATACATTGTGCAGTGGTCAGAGTTGGTACTGCAGGCTCATTCACTGCAGTACCAACCTGGACCATTGAACAATCTACTGTGCTGTCTGCTTCCTGCAGTAAAACTGTTAGAAGTGGGGCAACTTCATGAAGTGCTAGTTTCAATCTTTTCCTAATTTTTTTAGGAAGTTAACTGGATTAATATGGGGATAAATATATATATATTTTGTAAACTGATTTACTCAAAGCACGACGACCGGGAGCGAGGCTGGATTTTTAACTTTTCCATATAAGGGCTCTTCACTCGCTTGCTGCTGCATTTATAAGGCTTGGCATCTGAACCCAGAAAAATATATATATATGTATGTATAATGTGCAAATCAGTATATCTTCAGGAACCGCTGTTGGAAATTGTGGTTTATTGACATCCTCTGAAAAAAAGTATAATGCCTAGATTATAATTTCAATGCCGCCTTATTGGGCAGAAATGTCGCATCACCGGCCTGATTTTATATATGTGCCCCAGTATATACTAGTACATAGCAGAGTAACCTGTTTACAATATAGTGGAGGCATCGGGCGCCTTCTCCGAGCTCTGGGTTCTCTCCTGACTTGCCCCTTACCCCCCAAAAAGTTGGATGCTGGCGGGAAAAAACGTTAATAATTCCCAGTCATCACTGTTTTTCGGTTAAAAAAAAAAAAGTTTAAATTAGAAGTGAATGCCGACTTGTGATTGGCCTGACTGCTGGGGAGAATGGCCGCCTCTCCTGTCTGGGCAGCAGAAGCACTTACCTCAGCCATTCTAAGATGAACATTTCAGCCAGCGGTTGAAGCCACTTCTTCTGTTTTTCTCTATGGTTTCCACAGAGGGCTTCACTCCTCCGATTACGCCTGTGATCCCGTCGCAGAGCAACGAGCTCCACTGGTTATTTATACGACTTGTATTACTATGTGTGAACGTTGCTGTAGACTATTAAAGAGGAAGCTTTCTTACAACAGCCATTCGTCTTGTCTTTATTTTCGAATTTCTTTTGTTTGGTCATGGGTTTGGTGATGATGGGACTTTTTTTTTTTTTGTGGATTGCACCTTATTACAGTAGTGTATCTTACTGCAGCATCACTTATGGAAGATTGGCATGGAAAATGCCAGTCTTGGATAAATGTTCCCCAAAATGTATATATAAATCAGGCCCCTTGAATATCAACTATTTACTGTAATCAAAACCACTCCAAGCAATGTTATACGCTGATGAGCCAAAAGTCATGGGACAGGAACTAATAGTGTATAGCAGGGGTCCCCAACCACAGGAGCGGGGCCGGGCCCTTAGGTGTTTATCGCCAGTCCACGGCACCGCCGGGAACTTTTGTTCTAAACACAAGGCCCGCTGCCTCGTGTTATGTGGCCCGCGGCGTGCTGACGCCGCTCACCACTGAAGCGGTTACCAGCGGGGCCGCCGCAGCTCCCCGCTGGTAATCGAGCTGATCCCGGCGCACACTTACGTGTGCTGCCAGGCAGGGGGGGAGCTATATTATACTGCCCTATGTGTGTACTGCCAGGACATTCTAAATGTCATAATTAAATAAGTATGCACTAAACTCCAACCCCCTTTATAACCCCGCCCCATATAACCAAAGCCCCGCCCATGTCCCGCCCAACCCTGCTGGGCCTTGTAAAAATGGTCTTGCTTGAAGCCGCTCCCTGGTGCCAAAAAGGTTGGGGACCACTGGTGTATAGAACCCCCTCTAGCCCAGCGAAGTGCCAACAAGTTGACATGGCATCGATTCCACAAGTGGACAGAAGATGTCTGGATGGCTGTTTAGCCGTCAGGATAGCCCCCCCACAGCTCTGTGGTAATTATTGGTGCAAGTGGACCTCTTCACCACTTCCCATAAATGTTCAGTTGGGCTCATGTTGGTGAGACCTGTACATTCACCCATTCGTAGAAACTCTCCATAATGCCTCTCAAACCAATTCTGGACAACGTGGGCCCAATGCAAATGTCCTGCTGGAGTATCCCATCATTGTGGGGGTACATGATGTCCATGAAGGGAGGCAGATGGTTACCAAGCAGTGAAATGTAGTGGTCATAGTAACATAGTATGTAAGGCTGAAAAAAGCCCCATGTCCATCCAGTTCAGCCTAGCCACCCCTCCCCCCCCCACACCCATCCTTCATGTTGATCCAGAGGAAGGCAAAAAAAGCAATGAGGTAGAAGTCAATTTCCCTCTCTTCTTCTCTGCCTCCAATCTGCCAGGCCATTTCCATACGGGTGACAAAATCGTACTACTTTTCTCACGATGCGGCAATTCTACAAATCTCATGTATGTGAAGCCCATGCTTTCCAATGGGTTCTGCCACATGAGCGATGTTTTGTAGGCTGCTACATTGCGAGAATACGAAATCACGGCGTGCTATACAGATGCAATTTGCAATGTTTTGTAGCCCATGATTCTCTATGGAGCCTTCCTTTCTGTTGCATCGCACGAAAACGCGGTTTTCGTGCAATGCAGCTTTTACATTTGAAAGTCCTGCCCTATCTGCATCAGAAAAAAAAGATGATACATCACCTATCGGGCGGTGTCAGCATCGGCACACTTTTCTGTAGTCTTCGATGGCTGTGATTGGTTCAATGAGCGCTGGTTCTGATTGGCTGAGCCGCTGCGCTCGAGAACCAATCACTGCCAGCACTTCCTGGAGGCGGGGATTTCAAACCTCCAATCCAGGAAGGGTAGCCTGAAGGCTACAGAGAAGTCTGCCGGAGTTGACAGTGCCTGATAGGTGATGTGTATTATTAGTGTGTGTGTGTGTGTGTGTGTGTGTGTGTGTGTGTGTGTATATATATATATATATATATATATATATATAATATATATAATATATAAAAAAAAAATTATTTTTTTTAATGCAGATGGGACTTATTTTTCAAGCGTCATGTGCAACTTTGTAGTGACACAATCATGATATCACCACGGGAAAACGCAGCGATATTGCACACCACACAGATGAGAGATCACTGCGATTTTTCTCGCAGCGATATCGTGTCGCCTGTGTGGAAGCGGCCTCAATCAGAATATCCCCAGAACACCGCCCCCTCTGAAGTAATCAGTGATATAACATATTGGACTACAGGCCCCTCTTGAACTCTCTTAGAGAGTTCTCCCTCACCACACCACGTCTTCAGGCAGAGAGTTCCATAGTCTTACTGCTCTTACAATAAAGAACCCTCTTCTATGTCTGTGTAGAAACCTTCTTTCCTCTAGATGTAGAGGGCGCCCCCATGTTACAGTCCTCTGTATAATAGATGATTGAGAGATCTCTGTACTGATCCCTGATATATCTATACATGGTTATTAGAGCGCCCCCTTGTTACAGTCCTCTGTATAATAGATGATGGGAGAGATCTCTGTACTGACCCCTGATGCAGTATATTTATACATCGTTATTAGATCGCCTGTCAGCCATCTTTTTTCTAAACTATATCCCAATTTTGATGACCTCTCTGGGTATTGTTGCCCGCCCTTGTACCCGCTCAAGCTCCGATATGTCCTTTATTACCGATGCCCAGAACAATATTCCACGTGTGGTCTGACCAGTGACTTGTAAAGAGGAAGAGCAATGTTCACGTCAATGACTTTTCTTTTTAAGTTGATCAGTGGAGCCAGCCCCTGCGTGAGAATACCCCAAACCGGTATGGGAACGCCAGCAGCCTGCACAGTGCTTTGCTGACAACTGGAGTCCATGGGTTAGTGGGGCCTGCCGCACATGAACCCTACTGTGACTGACCACGCCACATGTTGCCAGTACTCTAGGGTCCAGTTATTAACCTATTATTCTACACAAATGCCCAGAGCATCGGAAACAAACAAGGAGAATTGGAGCTCCGAACACAGGAAGAGAAATATGTCATCGGCATCACGGAAACTTGGTGGGATGATACACATGATTGGAGCACAAGGCTTGAAGGATACAACTTATTTATAAGAAACAGACCTAATAAAAGGGGAGAAGGTATTGCGTTGTATGTTAGGAGAACATTCATCTCCACCGAGATTCAAGCTTCAGAGCTGGGAGTTCTCTAGAAACAGTTTGGGTAAGAATACAAGGAGAGAACAACAGAAAGGACACCATTGTGGGCATTTACTACAGGCCGCCTGGACAAGCAGAAGATATGGAGGAACTCTTTCTACATCAGATGGCCAAGCTCTCAAACAAGCCAAACCTAGTGATCATGGGAGATTTTACCGATCCAGACAATTGTTGGGAATCTCTCTCAGGTAAAAGTAATGGATCCAACAGATTCTCATCAGCTCTTGCTGACAACATTATCTTCCAAAAGGTTGAAGAGAAAACAAGGGGATCTGCTATCTTGGACCTAATTCTTACCAACGGGGAGGGGGGGGGGGTTGTGGGAGTAAGAGTGGCTGGGACCTTAGGAGGCAGTGAGAATGATATCCTTGGATGTTGGATAAAAAGGGGAGGAAGACCTGAGAAGACTCAGACCTCAAGGTTGGATTTCAGAAAGGCTGATTTCAATGAACTCCGAAAGAGGAGAGGAAGAGTCCAATGGCTGGATGTACTTAAAGGGGTTGTCCCGCGCCGAAAAGTTTTTTTTTTTTTTTAAAAGCCCCCCGTTCGGCGCCAGACAAACCCGATGCAGGGGTTAAAAATAAAAACCGGAGAGTGCTTACCTGAATCCCCGCGCTCCGGTGACTTCTTACTTACCTGGTGAAGATGGCCGCCGGGATCTTCTCCCTCGGTGGACCGCAGCTCTTCTGTGCGGTCCATTGCCAATTCCAGCCTCCTGATTGGCTGGAATCGGCACGTGACGGGGCAGAGCTACGAGGAGCCGCTCTCTGGCACGAGCGGCCCCATTGAGAAAAGCAGAAGACCGGACTGCGCAAGCGCGTCTAATCGGGCGATTAGACGCTGAAAATTAGACGGCACCATGGAGACGAGGACGCTAGCAACGGAACAGGTAAGTGAATAACTTCTGTATGGCTCATAATTAATGCACAATGTACATTACAAAGTGCATTAATATGGCCATACAGAAGTGTATAGACCCACTTGCTTTCGCAGGACAACCCCTTTAAGGACAGAAATGTCCAAGAAGGTTGGGAAATATTGCAAAATGAGATTCTCAAAGCACAATCGTTAATCCCTAAAAGAAGGAAGAATGGGAAGCATTGAAAGAGACCAGGATGGATGAACACAGAACTTGTACACATGTTAAAAAGGAAGAAAAATGTGTTTATCAAATGGAAAGAGGGGGAAATATCTGAAGAAGAATATAATGGGGTCTGCAGAAACTGTAGGGCAGGTGTCAGAGAAGCTAATTACATTTCTAAAAAAATGAACCCCGGAGGCCGGTGAGGAGAGCGTGAGATGCGCTGCGCATCGCCGCAATATGCGGGTCCACAGGGCTGTAAAAGGCTGCACAGCATCTTGCCACACGCTCGTATGCGCACGGCCTTATTAACACAGTCTGCAGAAACTGTAGGGCAAGTGTCAGAAGAGCTAAAGCTAATAATGAATTGAGGCTTGCAACAGAGGCCAAAAGCAATAAAAAAGGATCTGGAGGTATGTCAAAAGCAAAAGAAAAGTCAAAGATGCTATTGGATGCTTACAAGATGAAAATGGGGAATTTGTTAAGAATGATGCTGAGAAGGCTGAACTTTTGAATTCCTACTTTTGTATCTGTTTTCTCTCCGAAAGTAGATGAAACATCAACTGATCTTCCCTGTGCTATTGAGAGAATAAAAGAATGCAGAGAGATGGTGAGGGAACACTTAGCTAACTTAAATTAATTCAAGTCTCAAGGTTCAGATGAATTACATCCTAGGATACTAAAGGAAGCAGCGGAGGTAATTGCTGAACCACTCGCCATAATCTTTGAAAATTCCTGAAAAACAGAAGCCCCAGAAGATTCGAGAAGGGCAAATGGTGTCCCTATCTTCAAAAAAGGGAATAAGGTGGACCCAGGAAATTACAGGCCTGTGAGCCTGACTTCTAATCCGGGAAAGATCTTTGAACAAATTATTAAACAGCATGTATGCAAGTACTTAGATAAGACTGGAGTAATTAACCAGAGCCAGCATGGGTTTGTAACAAACAAGTCATGCCAGACGAATCTAATTTCCTTCTATGACAGAATCACCGACTGAGTTGATCAGGGGAATGCGGTGGATATAGTATATCTTGACTTTAGTAAATCATTTGACAAAGTATCTCACACCATACTTATTGAAAAAATGACCAAATATGGGATTGACAAGGCAAGTGCACATGTAAAACGCTCCCCGGCTGCTCCATCCTCCATGCTGGCCGCGCTGTGAGCGATCCAGCCATACTCGCTCCTGTAACAGGACATAATCGAGCTTCACTGGGACATGTCTTCTCCCTACCTTTCTTCTGATTTTCTACTTCTATTCCATTTTATCACTATTTTTAAACCTATACGTTTTTCTATGCTCTGTAGCATGTCTTGCCCCAGCAATTACTGAAAAAGAGGTTTTTCCTCAAAGAGCCTTCGGTTCTGCTGGTTTTACTCCTCATATAATAAAATCTTCATATCTTACCATCATCACCATTTTTTGGAGTTGTTGCGTCTTGAGACATTTTTCTTTCACTCCCACCTTGAATAGGTGTGGGCATTCCCAAGTGTTCCCTGAGGGAACGCCACTTCATCATCAATGTACCTACCGCTATCCCAGGACTTTTGGCACATCGGGTATATTGGCTTTTTCTTTTTATAATATCCTTGCAAAATAATTTAGTAATTTTCAGGGTTTTTTAAATTACGGATTCTTTATAAAGAGCTAGTCTGTTAACAAAAATACCTTTACACCGGGAGGCATACTAACCTGCATGTTGGTAATTTGTGGTTGGGTTTGTCTACAACCTGCTTGAACTAATGAAATGGAAAAAGAGGAGGTCTGAACCCCCTACAGACACTTGTGTAAAGCTTCCGCTACAATCCCTGATTTTAGAACAGGCTTATTATTTTATATGTATCCGGACTCTCTGTAGAAACAATCCACCCCTAGATGAAGTTGTCGTTTTGCTGTAAGACTCGGCATGTAGTTCCATCTGAGGCAGATCTGTAAATGATGGGAGTTGTGGTGATTAGATGAACGGTCTTGTCACTTGAGACCCTAAAAGTGTTTCCCCCCTTGGCCTATAAGTGGCTCTCGGAGGCTCCTTGTGTGTAGTGACCTCTTCTTCAGCTTGTGTAGAGTGTATTTGTCATCTGATTTAACCCTTTTAGTGGCACGCCCAGAATATCTCCAGGGCTTGTTACACTGACCATGCAGTTAAACCCTAGAAGATTTTCGTGGACAGCTCTAGTGCTGAAATGCTGTCCAGGACACGCAGTTATTGTGCCACTGTACATGTTTGCCACTTCGAATTACCTCTGGAAAATCTCCGGGGCTTGCTGCGCTGACATGGTAATAATAAACCTGCCACTGAAGGTATTAAGGCGTCTGGTTGCAAATTCTGCAGTCTGCAGGTCCAATATGTTTCTGGCCTAGATGAGTCTTCCCATCGATCGCTGCAGATCTCAGGTCTATAGTCAGTCAATTGGTATAATAGACATAGGAGATTCTTCGTTTTTATGAAACTCAGCGTAATGGCGAGACCCACCACACTGCAAGCAGACCCTCATATTATATGTATGTTGGCTGAACAGATAACTCGGATCCTGAATATTTCCATGGCCTCTAGGAGGAGGTAATCTCTATCCTGGACCGGGGAGTCACCGGATCTTGTGTATCTGCAGTTTTCCACAGTGTTTGATATTGAGCTGCATAACAGGTTAGTCTATAAGATGAGATGCTTGGTCTGGGGAGAATGTGTGTAAGGGGGCAAGTAACTGGTCAGTGATAGAATGCAGAGGGTGGTTATAAATGGTCCATACTCTGATTGGGTTACCATTACTAGTGGGGTACCACAGAGGGCGGTACTAGAGGGCTCACTGTTACGAGTGGGATACTGCAGGGGGCAGTATTGGAGGGGTTACTAATGGGATACCACAGGTGTCAGTATATGAGTGTTGACCATTAGTATTGGTATTGGTTCAGAAGAATAAGTGCAACCGCAGCACACGCCAGAGTTATAAAAAGATGATACTCCGGTTTCCACAAAGAAAATATCTGTTGCAGAGGTAACAAGGAGAAATGTGCAAGAGCCCAGTATGGTCCGGATCCAAGACCAAAATCAGCTGAAGACATAAAGTGACCCGGCAGCAACTGATGGCTTTTTTTTGCAAAATTTAGAAATAACTTTTATTCCTGTCTTGCTTTTATGGAGGAATAAAAGTTATTTCTTAATTTTGCAAAAAAAGCCATCAGTTGCTGCCGGGTCACTTTATGTCTTCACCATTAGTACTGGAGTACACAGGGCAGTATTAGATGGGTCAGCGTTACTAGTGGGGTACCACAGGTGCCAGTATTGGAGGGATCACCATTACTAGTAGGGTGCACAGGGCAGTATTGGACGTGTCACTGTTACTAGTGGGGTACCACATGGGGGCAGTATTAGAAGTGTCACCATTACTAGTGGGTTATGCAGGGCAGTATTGGACGGGTCACTTACTAGTGGGGTACCACAGCTGTCAGTATTGAAGGGGTCACCGTTACTATTGGGGCACCACAGTGGGCAATATTTAAGGGTTTACTAGTGGCAAGCCCACAGGGGCACTATTGGAGGGGTTACTAGTGGGGAACCACAGTGGGCAGTATGTAAGGGTTTACTAGTGGGGAACCCACAGGGGCACTATTCGAGGTGTTACTAGTGGGGAACCACAGTGGGCAGTATGTAAGGGTTTACTAGTGGGGAACCCACAGGGGCACTATTGGAGGGGTTACTAGTGGGGAACCACAGTGGGCAGTATGTAAGGGTTTACTAGTGGGGAACCCATAGGGGCACTATTGGAGGTGTTACTAGTGGGGTACTGCAGGAGGCGGTTTTGCGTCCTATTTTTATTAATATATTTAATAATGACCTGGTAGAAGGATTGTACAGTAAAATATCAATATTCGCAGATCATACAAAACTATGTAAAGTAATGAACACCAGAGAGGGCTGTATATGGGCTCATATAAATATGTATATAAGTACATATACATTTGTACACTGTTGCAAATGGATCTGGATAAATTGGGGACAGAAAAGTTGTAAATGAGGTTTAACACTGATAAATGTGCAGTTCTGCCGATGGGAAGGAAATACATGTCACCATTACAAACTAAATGGGAAACCACTGGGGAACACTGAGATGGAGAAGAACTTGGGGGTTTTAGTTAACTGGAGCAACCAGTGTCAGGCAGCTGCTGCCAAGGTAAATAGGATCATCGGGTGCATCAGAAGAGGTCTAGGGCCACATGACAAGAACATTGTTCTTCCTCTTTACAAGTCACTGGTCCGACCACACATGGAGTATTGTGGACAGTTTTGGCCACCGGTACTCAAGAAGGACATATCAGAGCTTGAGCGGGTACAAAGGCGACAACTAACTGAATAAATGGAATGGGCGACTACAATACCCAGAGAGGGTGTGAACATTGGGATTATTTAGTCAAGAAAAAAACATTTGAGGGGCGACCTAATAACTATGTATAGATATATCAGGGGATAGTAATCATTTATTTATACCCAGGACTGTAACAAGGGGCTATTGATGAATTGTTCCCGTTCTGACCAGACTGTTAGGGGGTGTTGGGACCAGTGGATGTGTGAGGGCACAGAAGGTGACCGGGCTCAGGACCCCCCGACAGACCACCAGTAGAGAGGAGCGTCTGACCAGACTGTTAGGAGGTGTTGGTACTAGTGGATGTGTGAGGGCACACAAGGTGACCGGGCTCAGGACGCCCCCCTACAGACCACCAGTAGAGAGGAGCGTCTGACCAGACTGTTAGGAGGTGTTGGTACTAG
The DNA here is from genome assembly GCF_035609145.1 of Eleutherodactylus coqui. NCBI lineage: Eukaryota > Metazoa > Chordata > Amphibia > Anura > Eleutherodactylidae > Eleutherodactylus > Eleutherodactylus coqui. The sequence continues at coordinate 18,346,676 of NC_089844.1, forward strand.
TGGATGTGTGAGGGCACACAAGGTGACCGGGCTCAGGACCCCCTACAGACCACCAGTAGAGAGGAGCGTCTGACCAGACTGTTAGGAGGTGTTGGGACCAGTGGATGGGGGCACACAAGGTGACCGGGCTCAGGACGCCCCCTACAGACCACCAGTAGAAAGGAGCGTCTGACCAGACTGTTAGGAGGTGTTGGTACTAGTGGATGTGTGAGGGCACACAAGGTGACCGGGCTCAGGACGCCCCCTACAGACCACCAGTAGAGAGGAGCGTCTGACCAGACTGTTAGGAGGTGTTGGTACTAGTGGATGTGTGAGGGCACACAAGGTGACCGGGCTCAGGACCCCCTACAGACCACCAGTAGAGTGGAGCGTCTGACCAGACTGTTAGGAGGTGTTGGGACCAGTGGATGGGGGCACACAAGGTGACCGGGCTCAGGACGCCCCCTACAGACCACCAGTAGAGAGGAGCATCTGATCAGACTGTTAGGAGGTGTTGGGACCGGTGGATGTGTGAGGGCACACAAGGTGACCGGGCTCAGGACTCCTCTACAGACCACCAGTAGAGAGGAGCATCTGATCGTCAACAAGCACCAGCAGCTCCAACTGTTTCATTGTCCGCCATCCAGAGACAGGTAGCTAAACAACATTTGGTCTAGCGGCCCCGATTATATGTACAGCCTTTGACACTCACCGATGACTCTGTTTGCAGTGGTGTCATGAATGATGAAACTGGACGCTACGGAGGGGAATTGGGTTGTCTTCAGCGATGAATCCAGGTTTAGTTTGGGCGCTGACGATGGACGTGTTTGTGTCTGGAGACCTCGGGGTGAGCTCCTCAATCCTTCCTTTGCTGTAGAGCGGCACACTGCCCCCTGCTAGTGTGATAGTCTGGGGGGGGGGGGGCGGGGGCATCGCATACGACAGTCAGTCACCCCTAGTGGTGGGACGAGGGACAATGACAGCTCAGCGATATGTTCAGGACATCCTGCAGCCACATGTGTTCCTCTCATGGCGGCTTCCAGCAGGATAATGCTCGGCCGCGCACACATGGGGGTCCCAGGAAGCCCCCACAACATTGTCACACCATGACTGCCCGGCCACCAGATTTATCACCAGTAGAACATGTATGGGAAATCTGGGATGCTGTCGACAGCCTACGAGTTTGCACAATTTAGAGGCTCGGTTTAAGCAAATTTGCTGCAGAATATCATACAGAACCTGTATGCCTCCATGCCCGCCTGTATCACATCTTGTATCCAAGCTAGAGGCGGTACAACAGGGTACTAGAGCCTCCATGCTCCCCTGTATCACATTTTGTATCCAAGCTAGAGGCGTTACAACAGGGTACTAGAGCCTCCATGCCCATCCGTATCACATCTTGTATCCAAGCTAGAGGCGGTACAACAGGGTACTAGAGCCTCCATGCTCCCCTGTATCACATTTTGTATCCAAGCTAGAGGCGGTACAACAGGGTACTAGAGCCTCCATGCCCATCCGTATCACATCTTGTATCCAAGCTAGAGGCGGTACAACAGGTTACTAGAGCCTCCATGCCCGCCTGTATCACATCTTGTATCCAAGCTAGAGGCGGTACAACAGGGTACTAGAGCCTCCATCCTTCCCCGTATCACATCTTGTATCCAAGCTAGAGGCGGTACAACAGGGTACTAGAGCCTCCATGCCCCCCGTATCACATCTTGTATCCAAGCTAGAGGCAGTACAACAGGGTACTAGAGCCTCTATGCCCCCCGTATCACATCCTGTATCCACACTAGTCACCAGCCGATGATTATAGATCTAAGTGGGTTCCTAGGGGCCTAGGGTCTCATTTTAGAACATTATTTGTACGGGGCGCAGCCTTTTGGTCTCTGTATTAAATTAAGGCCTCATTTAACATCCTTTTACTCTAATTAAAGAGGACACAAAAATAATTGAAAACCATCAATAGTGAAATCACGACGACAGAACAAAGTTTATGTAGACCCTGCAGGTTCCCTACCTCACATGCACTCTGTGGACAATCCCATAGACGTCCATTCAACTTAACAGTTTGTATATAGAAAACGAGAGAAAATCATTCCAGGCCATATACATTGTGCAGATGTTGGCAAAGTGTGATCTGTACCATAACCCCAGCGCTGCACGGCCCACCAAGCTGTTAGCCACCAAAAATGTGGGTGGGTATGGGTGACACTGACCCTCGCCTAGGTCGGCTCATCAGGCCTCACAACTCCACTACCGCACCCACTTGCCGTTGTGACGGTCGACCCATAGATCCACCCAATCACAACTGTAGGCCTGAGCACTATTTATATGCCTCCAACCGCAGAGTCTTTGTCCTTAGGGAGACGCACGCATTTTACTTATCACAAGAAAATGGAAAATTCCTGCCAAAATATTAGCTCTGCGTGCTGAAAACCCTGAAAGAGCCAACTGAGATGAACCTTCAGGAGATTTCCGTTGGAAAAATAGGTGCTTTGCCACCGGCCTATCTGTCTATTCCACCAGCTCATTTGCATACGTCACTGAGCAAGCGCTGTGATTGGCTGACACTGTAGCTTTATTGTTAGTGTAGCACCACCCACAAGGAGCTTTATTATGGGCATCTTGATGCAGCCATAGGTGGATTCCTCTCCCCTGATGTGTCTCCTTCTCAGTGACGTGGCCGCAGCCTATGATGGCGCCCTGACTAGAGGTAGAACAAAGACTCTGAAGTCGTACACTGATGAATATGCTGCATCTATGTGATCGGATTGTCCATGACAGAACACCCCATACCCACCTGTTACCTCCCGCCGTTCGCTCCAGTCTCTCTACACGCCATATCAGCATTGGTTGCATCGGTGGGTCCAGTACGAACATCACATGACCACCGCATCCTGCGATGGTCTGCAGCGGTCACATGCCGTACATATCAGCCTCATCTCTGCAGCCACTGCTAGGCTGTAGAAGTCACGGGGAGATGCAACAAGCTATGACACTGCAAAAAGCAAACACACGTGGCGCCTCCTAGTGCAGAAACCTCGGTAATGAAAATGGGAACGGCGTTAATAGGAATACTGCTCACCTGGGGGAGTCGTGGAGCTCGGGCAGAACTCTGGCAGACATGTCTGCTTCTATCACGTAGGAGGACGTCACAAAAACAACTACGGAAGGAAAAGTGGCGGACATTCTGGCGCTGCTGGCGTGAGATCCAGTAATAGCGGGATGAGAGAAGAGATAACCATACTAGTAAAGACAGAAGACCCCAAGGTAAATATATATATACTGTATATGCAGGTAAGACTGATCATCGTATCCAGTAGGCCTTAACCACGTCATGATTAGAGGTTTCCCAAAATTGTACCTTAAAAAAAAAATATATAAATTCTGCAAAAAACAAATTCCCAGGATTTTTGAAACACAAAGATGAAAAATTTCTCTGCTAAGTAACAATCTTGGCCTCATTCTTAACCCCTTAGTGACCTTAAGGACCAAGCAATTTTTGTCTTCGCATTGTAAGAGCCATAACTGTGACATAGCCACACGAGAGCTTGTTTTTGGGGGGAGATGAGTTGTGTGTATATATGTATATATTTTTGTATTTTATCCATTGCTAGTGATTGTTTTATGTAAGGGGTTAAACTGCCAAGATCTGAGATTTCTCCTCTCCAGGCAGTTAGAGCAGGAGCCTGGCTGTCAGTAGTGGGCCAAGCCACTGCCTTAAGAAGATATATGTGCAGGTTTAAAGCCCATTAGTGAGGTCAGTAGAAAGGCGTATTGGGGGTCACTGAGGGGTTAAGTGTTTTTTTCTCTTCTGCAGGGAATTGAACTTTCTGCCAGATTTCTGCACAAATTTTTTGTACAGTGAAAAGTGACACAAGTTACTACTGTACTTTATAAACCGTATCAGTTGTTCACAGGTGTCAAGATCTCTGCTTCTCAACCCCCTACAGTCCGGCTTCCGACCCCAACACCCGACAGAAACTGCCCTTACAAAGGTGTCAAACGACCTCCTGACAACCAAATCGAGGGCTGATTACTCCCTACTGATCCTCCATGATCTCTCTGCAGCATTCAACACTGTTGACCACAAACTTCTCCTCAGTATGCTTCGCTCTATCGGCCTAAAGGACACTTCTCTCTCCTGGTTCTCCTCCTACCTATCTGACTACTCCTTCAGTGTCTCCTTTGCTGGCTCTACCTCCCCTCCTCTTCCCCTTGCTGTTGGGGTCCCCCAGGGCTGGGTCCTCAGCCCCTTCCCCTCCTCTTTCTCTTGCTGTTGGGATCCCCCAGAGCTCGGTCCTCGGCCCCCTCCTCTTCCCCTTGCTGTCAGGGTCCCCCAGGGCTGGGTCCTCGGCCCCTTCCCCTCCTCTTTCCCTTGCTGTTGGGGTCCCCCAGGGCTCGGTCCTCAGCCCCCTCCTCTTCCCCTTGCTGTCAGGGTCCCCCAGGGCTGGGTCCTCGGCCCCTTACCCTCCTCTTTCCCTTGCTGTTGGGATCCCCCAGGGCTCGGTTCTCGGCCCCCTCCCCCCCTCTTTCCCTTGCTGTTGGGGTCCCCCAGGGCTCGGTCCTCGGTCCCCTCCTCTTCCCCTTGCTGTTGGGGTCCCCCAGGGCTTGGTCCTTGGCCCAATCCTTTTCTCCATCTACGCAGCCTCTATTGGACAAACCATCAGGAGTTTTGACCTCCAACACCACCTCTACGCTGATGACACCCAGCTATACACCTCTTCCCGTGACATCTATGCACCTTTCCTCCAAAACATCACCGAATGTCTGTCCGCTGTCTCTAACACTATGTCCTCTCGTCCTAGCGTGCATGTGTAGAGGGAGATCCCAGAGTACGTCACATGGAGCGCATCCGTTCTCGCGAGAAACAGAGCGTTCCATAGCGGCGCTTCAAGTCCTACTGCGCATGTCATTCCTTTGATGAGTACTGAGAATGCGTCACAGAAGGTGTATCGGACATAGCAGGGTGTCATTGATTCAAAGATGAATGATAACGTAGTTACATTGGCGATTGTAGAGGGTTAATTTAGTTGCTAGGCTATCAAAATACGAATAAATAGTAAGAAATACAAAATGTGTTTTGGTTAGGGAAACAGGTGCCTGAAGACTTCAAGGTCTCTCACTGTGTCTTATCTAATGAACAAGAACAAACTGTATTGTCTCAAAACTCCTTCTTTTGCTTTCTCATTAAAAAGAAATGTATTCTTGCAGTTATTTGCTGACCACAAGCCCCTCCTGTCTAGGCAGTGGTCTATGGTCTATTTAATTTGATGTTTTTGCTTCAATAAACCAGAAGCCATTTTGATAGCACTATGCTTGGTCAGTGTGACTTCTCCGAGCTCGTTAATTGCTTATACCAATTTGGACCTAGGCGACATCAGCACTTTAGTCTCCTTCGCAAGGCCACCCCTAACAGTTACTTGGCGCCAAACGGGGGCGGAATTTATTCTTTACCTGCAGCCGATATCTGACGACGCCAACTGCCAACACTACGGGACCAGGATCACGGGACCCCAGAATCCAAAAATCACTGGTGAAAGGTAGGCCCTTGTCTTGCCACTTCGATTCTGGGTTCCAGTGATTTGTGGGCTCATCGTTGGCAGAAGGTTAGTTGCTGCATGTATTTATAAGAATACTCCGCCATATTTTAACATATGTGTTCATAAAACTGTAATAGACGGAAGAACTCATACCCTGTTGTTTTATGCCATGTCGCCTGAGGAAATTCTTGAAGTTTCTGTACTGATTGTTTGTATCACGTTGGCAATTATCTGCTTTTGTTGGCTTTGTTATAATATCACCAAAGGTTCCCTGAGAGGCAAGTGTGGTCTCCCCTTAACCCTCCGAGGTAATCTCTGTGATTACTGGAAGTCGCTGTAATACTATTCCGGGACAAGGAACGACTTTGTGTCCTCCTATAACGTACTGTGTGAAAATAGTGTCCTGTTTACTTAGTGAAGAATAGTGGGCATATTGAGATGGGGGCAGGAATTAGGGAGAGGGAAGGGGAAGATATCAGTAAATGTGATCTCCTCTTACCCTCCGAAGTAATCTGTGGGATTGCTGGAAGATTTTACCCCTATTGAGATAATAGAAGTGAGGGAAGGGGAGGATATCGGTAGGTACGCCTATACGATATCAGAGACGCCAGTTAACGTCCAAGGCAAGGAGTATGCCTATATGGGAACAGCTAGAGAAATAGCAAAGGTCAGACAAAGCAAGTTAGCCGTTAGTCTTCTACTAGCAAGATTTGGAGATAGTAAAGGTTAAGAGTATGTGAAGAAAGTCAAGAAGTTATGTGAAACTGTTGGTATAGTCATTGAGCATAGGGCTAGGCATACCCAGTTGGTAGTATGTAGAGTCAATAAGTAATGTAAAGTTGAAGTAAGATAATTGCAGTTTCAAGATGGCGATTATTCATATGCTTTGAGTTGAAGACAAAGGAAGGCAGTTCTTCACCATCTGAGGGCACCGCCCAGGCCGTGTCATGGATGATGTTTTTCTCCCTTTGTCCTGCCCCTAGATGGCCGTGTTGTTATTGGGGCCAATACCAGTCGGTATATCTTGATACGTGTCTAGTATGTAGTATTCCTGGACCCTCCCGTCACCATCGCCCAGTTAGGCCACACCTTCGGTGGCCATTTCAGTGCCAGCCATGGCCCAGCGGCCATTTTAGCATCTGTTGCAACAATACCTTCAGTTACCCCTCAGATGTCATCTTAGCTCCGCAGCAGAAATGAGCTGGCTTCTCATCTCCCATCTATGTATGTTTTTACCTGGCATACCAATTCCTTGAACTGCAATGAAGAGTGCCTTTTCTGAATTTTGCATAGAAACATTCAAGTCCCCTCATCCCGCCTGCAAATAGCCTTCTCCCGATTATCTGTTCTGCAGTCTGTGTTTAGCACCCCCATCCCAAGTAGGTTTGTGCTTAAAATTTCCCATAAATGTAGTTGTTGCGGGAAAAATCTTTTCCACTTTGCAAGGGGGAAAATGGAGGAGAAAGGGAATCCTCTAGTCTGTGTCCCCCTATGACATGAAGCAAGTTCATGCAGAGTCTGCAGACAATTATGTGTCAAATAAACAATATTGTGTGTCTTCATGTTATGGAATCTATACGTTTAGTCTTCTTTGCCCTTTCTTTTATGTGTTTAACTATTCCTCTGCCGCCTGGGTTTGATAGTCTGTGCAGAGAAATATTAGTTTTCTCTTGTTGCTGCTAATGATTGGTGTGGTTTGGAGCCTGGATATTCTGGCTGTTTTCCAAAAAAAAAAAAATCTTAGTTCTGTTCCAGAGAAAGAGAGAGATAAAATTCAAAGTCATAGAAAAGAGATTTGTGAGAAGGAATGCGTGCTTCTCAAGGACAAAGATTAGAGCGGAGAACACTGGACAAGTAGCCCTGCTTGCTTGAGCAGAATTGAATGCATTTTTTTTGCAAGATGAGGACAGTTGCATCATACGCGTTATGTCCTGTGTGAACTCTTACTAATATTTGAATGAGACTTGACTGCATGAACGGATGAGAGTTAATGTGTGATGTAGGCGCTGTGTGCTGATAATTTGGAAGCTTGCCAACAAGTCATAATTATACTGTTTCTGAGAGAATGTTCTGTAGGAAAAAAAAAAAGAAGAAACGCGCAAACGGCCATACCTGTACTTACACCTGCTGCCAAACTCCGCACCTTTCTGGGCCTTGTTTTCATACTGCCCCCATTGGTCCACTTTGTTTTCGCTCTTATACAACTACTCATTTTTTTTTCTCTCACCCTTTTACACTTCATCCGTTATTCTTTTCTGTACTGAATTTTCTGGCCAGGTGACAGTATTGACACAAAGGCACAGGGGACAACCACGGCCACCTGGATGCTACTCAGAATCCAGTGGCTCGAGGAGCTCCCTCATGTGTTTGTGCGGTGGCAGCAGTACAGGCAATGGTTAACAAATCTTCGGAGTTGGTCTTGAACCAACTCCCCCTAGTGGTCCTCAGCCCCCCCCCCCCCCCCGACATCCGTAGCATATACACGCAAGTGCAACCCAAGCACTTATTTCTGGCCCGTCAAATCCAGCTACAATGTGCTCTTGTCATTCTTCTACTACCTTGAACTCGGTTACCCTTCCAATTAAGTACCCTAGTTCAAAAGGGGGGGAGAGAAGATATAGGTGATCTAGGTATTGCAGGTCAGCTATTTTTAAATTTTTAATTTTTTTCTTTTTCCTTTTTACAACAAGGTTATGATCTATTTGAAATAGAATACCAGCCTGATTGTCTAGCGGTAATCGGTGCAAGGGGTTTCAGAAGTGCCAATTCAGCTGGCAGAAACTGAACCGCTTGAGGTAATGTTTAAAGGGTCACGATACCTCACTCGCTTCCTTATGCTGGAAGGTCCTGAAAGCATATTGAGAATTGACGTGATGGGACCCTTGGGAGGTTGTATCAAACTTCACCCGTCCGGTGAGGCTTGTATACACCCCGGGTCTGAAAGTCCCCCGACCTTATGTCGGATGGCAGCAGACCAAGCGACACCTCTACCCGTCCTCACTCTTACGTACGCAGAGGAACAAGCTCTTAGCCCCCTTGGTCCGTCAGTACCCCCTGGCACATGTCCAGGAAGATGCAATTGCAGACACTGTCTCTTCTTTATGTTAACTTAAAGCCCTTAAGAAATGTGTCTTCCCAGCCAATACCCCTTTTGTTCCCCGTTAAAGGGAAAGAGTTTAAAGGGCCAGCCAGACTGTCAGTATTTGTTTGCATTTATTTTCAGAGGAAAGCAGTACTGTTGGACAGTGCTGCCATAAGGGACACAGAATAGCCCAAAACCAGTTCACCAGATGCATGAAGCTGGTATTAGACGCCCGGCCAATTCCCGAGGGCACCACCCTCTTGTAATATGTTGATGATTTACTTTTTTTTATGTACTCCTGACCCAAATAGTTACCTCAATGCATCACTAAGCCTTTTGTGTTTCCTCCATCAAGAATAGAAAAGCTGTAAGTTTACTAATGGAAGCCATCATGTTGCCAGAACAGGTGACCATAATAAATGTTAACTGAAAGCCCTTGTTAATAATGTATATTCTCAGTTGTTTTTGTAGATGGTACCAGGGTAATTGACGACTCCACGCTGGATATGCAGTGGTCACGCGACAAGATGTCCTAAAAGCAGAATGCCTCCGCATGTCCCAGGACAGGAAGCGGAGTTACAGGCCCTCACTGAGGCGTGTAGAGTGGTAGGAGGTAAGACGGCAAACATTTACACTGACTCCCGGTATGCATTTGGCATAGCTCATGACTACGGCCTAACATGGAAGGCCAGACAGCTTGTTAAGAATGGTGCAGCGGTGACAAAGTGGAAAGCTCACACCAATTCCTACAGCAGAGAAACAAGAGGCAACGCCATCACAGATCACACAGCAAAGGCAGCGGCCCTCAAGCCGTGGAAGAAAAGAAGAAAAGAAGAATTTAACAATAACTTTGGACTTTGATATGAACTTGGACTTTGATATGCTAAAGACTTTACAGTTACAAGCCAGCAATGAAGAAAAAGACAAATGGACTAAATATGGGAGCAGCAGAAATGGGACGGTGAATGGCGAACAGTCAACAGAACTTGCCCACCACGGTCCCTGTGTCCCATGATGGCCCAGCGAATGCACGGAAAGACACACCTACCAGGGGGTCCAGAAGTCCGCCTTGAGGTCGTGTCCTCTGGTCTGCTCTGTCGCCTCTGGTGCCGTCCGGCATGGCGTGCCCACGAGGGTCTTTCTGACTTTATTTCTGATAATGTTGCCTCCTGTGGCTAGAAACGCACTGACGCCGAAATCTGCGAACTGCACGGAACCGTCTTCACCCAGGAGGATGTTTCCAGCCTTAACATCCCTGAGGATCTGGCCGTTCTTATGCAGGTACTCCAGGCCTTCTAGCACCTCCTTCAGCATGGTGGCGATGCTTGCCTCATCCAGCACCCCGTTCAAAGCAGCAATGATGTCGACGCTTGAACAAGGACGGGTGGCTCCTGGGTTTCCTGTAGTTGCTGCATCATCACTTGTCCAATTTTGCATGATCTTTGCCGTAAGCAACAGGGCAGAAGTAAATTTGCCACATAACACTTGCCTAGACCACTCTACCCATTTCAGGGATTGCAAATTGACTACACTCAGCTCCCACTTGTTGGGAAGTATGAATACGTGCTTGTTGTTGTTGATGTCTTTCCAGGTCGGAGACCTACCGCGTTACTAAAGTAAATAAGCAGGTAATCGCACAGGAGCTGATGAATGAGGTAACCTGCAGATATGGGGCACCGGAAGTGATTGACTCAAACAAAGGTACACACTTCACACCTGCAGAGTTTAGGCAAAGTTAAAAGACTAAATGGTACACTTAAGTTAAAAGAAGTGTTGTTTGGCTTTATGCCAAGATTGGGGCTGTATCATCCACAGGTCCTGCAGCAGGGCTATGACATAGTAGCCGGATATGTAAAGCACCTGTGTGACCAACTAATGGTAACCCAGAATCTAGTATTTTTCTTCCATTCCAGGCCCAGACAACCTAGAGGGATCTCATTCCCTACTACCTGGAAATTGGGTGGTCGTAAAGAGGCTTGTCCGGAAATCTCTAGAGCCCAGACTCGAGGGGCCCTATCGAGTCCTGCTGATTGCACCTACTGTGGTAAAGGTTGAAGGAGTTGTTGTTTGTTTTAGGACTAATGGACTTTCACACCCTACCTTTGCCCCCCCCTTTGAAGGAAAAATGAAGGACATTTTGTTTATTGATGGACTTTTGGACTCCTCACTCCATGCCTCACCCTTGTGAGAGGGTGCAAAGGGACAATGCCCAAAACCACCTTGTTAGACACCACCAAGTACTGTTGGACTTGTACACACACCTGGTGCCACTGGTTTTCCTTTCCTGGCTGTTCCTGTTCCGTCAAAAGAACTGTTTGCATGGACAAATGAAAATTTCAGAAACCAGAGATAGCTGGTGGGGTAACACATTTAGTTCTTTGAACCCTGCCAATTGGTTTTCTGGTTTAGGAGGTTGGTTTATGGGGATTCTACAAAGTATATTACAAGTTGTGATGATTTTATTATGCATTTATAGAGCAATTAAGGTTATAATCTCATGTATTTCTAAGTGTACTGAAAAAGCTTTCTTTTCGCCGATATGAATCACGTGTTTATGGACTAGGAGTCATACTTGTCTTGACTCCATGTCCAAAATGGGGGAGATGTAGAGGGTTAATTTAGTTGCTAGGCTATCAAAATACGAATAAATGGTAAGAAATACAAAATGTGTTTTGGTTAGGGAAACAGGTGCCTGAAGACTTCAAGGTCTCTCACTGTGTTATCTAATGAACAAGAACAAACTGTATTGTCTCAAAACTCCTTCTTTTGCTTTCTCATTAAAAAGAAATGTATCCTTGCAGTTATTTGCTGACCACAAGCCCCTCCTGTCTAGGCAGTGGTCTATGGTCTATTTAATTTGATGCTTTTGCTTCAATAAACTAGAAGCCATTTTGATAGTACTATGCTTGGTCAGTGTGACTTCTCCGAGCGCTTGTTAATTGCTTATACTAATTTGGACCCAGGCGACATCAGCACTTTGGTCTCCTTTGCAAGGCCACCCCTAACAGGGGTCACTGAGGGGTTAAGTGTTTTTTTCTCTTCTGCAGGGAATTGAACTTTCTGCCAGATTTTTTTGTACAGTGAAAAGTGACACAAGTTACTACTGTACTTTATAAACCGTATCAGTTGTTCACAGGTGTCAAGATCTCTGCTTCTCAACCCCCTACAGTCCGGCTTCCGACCACAACACTCGACAGAAACTGCCCTTACAAAGGTGTCAAACGACCTCCTGACAACCAAATCGAGGGCTGATTACTCCCTACTGATCCTCCATGATCTCTCTGCAGCATTCAACACTGTTGACCACAAACTCCTCCTCAGTATGCTTCGCTCTATCGGCCTAAAGGACACTGCTCTCTCCTAGTTCTCCTCCTACCTATCTGACTACTCCTTCAGTGTCTCCTTTGCTGGCTCTACATACCCTCCTCTTCCCCTTGCTGTTGGGGTCCCCCAGGGCTGGGTCCTCGGCCCCTTCCCCTCCTCTTTCTCTTGCTGTTGGGATCCCCCAGAGCTCGGTCCTCGGCCCCCTCCTCTTCCCCTTGCTGTCAGGGTCCCCCAGGGCTGGGTCCTCAGCCCCCTCCTCTTCCCCTTGCTGTCAGGGTCCCCCAGGGCTGTGTCCTCGGCCCCTTCCCCTCCTCTTTCCCTTGCTGTTGGGATCCCCCAGGGCTCGGTTCTCGGCCCCCTCCCCTCCTCTTTCCCTTGCTGTTGGGGTCCCCCAGGGCTCGGTCCTCGGTCCCCTCCTCTTTCCCTTGCTGTTGGGGTCCCCCAGGGCTCGGTCCTCAGCCCCCTCCTCTTCCCCTTGCTGTCAGGGTCCCCCAGGGCTGTGTCCTCGGCCCCTTCCCCTCCTCTTTCCCTTGCTGTTGGGATCCCCCAGGGCTCGGTTCTCGGCCCCCTCCCCTCCTCTTTCCCTTGCTGTTGGGGTCCCCCAGGGCTCGGTCCTCGGTCCCCTCCTCTTCCCCTTGCTGTTGGGGTCCCCCAGGGCTTGGTCCTTGGCCCAATCCTTTTCTCCATCTACACAGCCTCTATTGGACAAACCATCAGGAGTTTTGACCTCCAACACCACCTCTACGCTGACGACACCCAGCTATACACCTCTTCCCGTGACATCTCTGCACCTTTCCTCCAAAACATCACCGAATGTCTGTCCGCTGTCTCTAACACTATGTCCTCTCGTCCTAGCGCGCATGTGTAGAGGGAGATCCCAGAGTACGTCACATGGAGCGCATCCGTTCTCGCGAGAAACAGAGCGTTCCATAGCGGCGCTTCAAGTCCTACTGCGCATGTCATTCCTTTGATGAGTACTGAGAATGCGTCACAGAAGGTGTATCGGACATAGCAGGGTGTCATTGATTCAAAGATGAATGATAACGTAGTTACATTGGCGATCAATTGGTAAAACAAACGCAGCAGTTAATAGTGTGGTTGTCAAACTATAGACAAAGATAAGTATTGGACAAGCATATAAATACACCTCATACAAAGTGTATGATCAATAGTAATACACAATCACGGGTCCTTTTACACTTCGTTACCATATATAGCAAGTACTGACCATAAATATACATATGGGCACTAATATAATGTAGTAGACATGATAATTAGTTAGTATAAAATGTCTATTGATTTGTATAAACCAAATGTATTATGCTATTGTAATGACTTTTAACTTTGTGGCGATTAATGGCCACACAATTTCATCATGGTAGCTGCTGGACAATGGCATGGTGAAAGATGTGTGCTGTAATGTTAGCTGAGTATATATAAGTTGCACAAGCAGCCTCTAAGAGTTAAAGGTCATAGTGTTATATATATACCTGTATTCAATATTGAGTGTTTTCCCAGTCCCTCCCCATCCCCCACACAGAATCTTCTTCAACAAAGAGATATCTACTTTCAGTTTCAGGTTTGGCCACATGTTATTGAGACAAAGGCTCCTACTTGACAGAGGTGGGGAGAGGGGGAGGCGGGGAATTCTATATAACCCAGCGAATAAGAATATATATATGTTACTGATGTAATCCGTTAAACGCCCATAAAGGGCAGGTGTTATGCTTTTCAATAAAAGGGCCTGTCTGGATGTTTCTCCCAGAAGAGCCATTTTGGACATGAGACTGATACCTCGTGTTTGACCTGGTCAGTGTGCGCATACTGCTTCTACACAATTAGGAAGCTACATAATACCCTGAAGCCTGCTGGAGAAAACCATAATCCAGCTCAATAATATTATATGCATAAGGGTAAATAGACAACCCATATTAATGACAATCACAAGATGGCACAGCAGAAACAAAAAGAAAAAAAAAACATTTTCCAAGGTATAGATGCCATCTTAATATTTATTTTTAACCATAGTCATAATAAATTCAAATCTGCAATTTCGGCGCACATCATACAAACTGCAGTATATGCCATCAAAAATATAAATGTCGCCAGTGTAAAAATACAAAGTACAACAGCCGAAAGGATGGATCCACTTGCAGCGGAGAAAAAAGCACATAGACCTATGAGACAAAGACAAAAAAAGGGAGTTAAAAACAACTTAAAAACACAATGACAAAATCAAATATCCTGAAGTAAGCAGCGGACCACGTTACTTGCAACCAATACAGTATAGTTCAAAGATGGGGGGAGTAATCATACTCTAGATTCAATCCCCTAGGGGTCATTGTGTCCAACTCATGGATCCAATATAACTGTAAAATCCTATCACCCCCTCTTGGTGATGCCGCTACGTGGTCGATGACACAGAATTTCAGTTGGCAAATGGCGTGATTCATTTCTCCGAAATGCTTCGGTATCGGTAAGCTATTGCTTTTGGTGCTGATAGTGCTCTTGTGGTTGACAATTCGTGAGCGGACCTCCATTGTGGTTTCGCCCACGTATGCCAAACCACAAGGGCATGTTATCAGATAGATTACATAGCTCGAGGTACATGAAAATCGTCCCTTAATCCTATATTTATGTCCACGTAATGGATGTTGGAAGTGGTCACCCTTCAAGAGGTTGCCGCAGCAAGAACACCCAGACAGGGGAAATTGCCATTCCTTACAGGTGTAAAGGTAGGTTGTATAGAACTACTCACAGTAGGAAAGAGAGATGTAACAAGCCTATTGCCAATATTAGGGCCCCTCCTAAAAGACATCAACAGGGCTGTCTTGAATTCCGGGACATTCGTATCACTATTGGCTAGTAATTGCCAATGCTTTCTAATGATTGCAGAAACCTTTCTACTATGGCAATTCTAAGTTGAAACAAAAGGTCCCCTGTGTCCTCTTCGGGGGTTTAGGTCTCAATAAATCATCCTGCGACAATGTTCTGACTTTAGTTTCAGCTTCATGTAGGAGAGTTTTGGGATATCCCCTCTTCAAAAATTTGTCACACATGCTAGTCAGTCTAGTGTCAATGAAATGATCATGGGTCACTGGTCTGAGCCGTAGTAACTGACTCCATAAAAGGGAGTTCTGCATAGATTCTAGATGTAGGCTATCGTAGACCAATAAACTGTTACGGCCCGTTGGTCAATATAACGATACCAGGATAGGATTTTATCCGCATAGATGGAGGGATAGACAAACTCTTCCCCAAAATAGCGCATGTATGCATTGGCATACGTAGGGGCCATATTCGAGCCCATTGCGGTCCCCTGTCGCTGCCGGTAGTACACCCCCTCGAACACAAAATAGTTGTTAGTGAGGATGTACTCCAGCAGCGAGAGGGCATGAGATGAATATTTCCATTATAACTATGTACTTAAAGGTGGGTCTATCATGTACCCAGTTGTGTCCAAGACATGAAAAATGTCTTGTTAGGGTTTTCATATTTATTCAGATCTCATATATGCATAACCACTTATAGGGGAGCCATAATGGCTATTTCCTATCAGTTGTGGCCATAAAGCTGATGAGAAATCACCATGCAAGAGTGTAACTCCTGTGGGAAACAGTAACATCTTATATCAAAGGTGGAGGCGTCCCAACAGGGCACTAGAGATTCCATGCCAGCCCGTATCACATCTTGTATCCAAGCTAGAGGCGGTACAACAGGGTACTAGAGCCTCCATGCCTGCCCGTATCACATCTTGTATCCAAGCTAGAGGCAGTACAACAGGATACTAGAGCCTCCATGCCCGCCTGTATCACATCTTGTATCCAAGCTAGAGGCGGTACAACAGGGTACTAGAGCCTCCATGCCCCCTGTATCACATCTTGTATCTAAGATAGAGGCAGTACAACAGGGTACTAGAGACTCTATGCCACCCGTATCACATCTTGTATCCAAGCTAGAGGCGGTACAACAGGATACTAGAGCCTCCATGCCCACCCGTATCACATCTTGTATCCAAGCTAGAGGCGGTACAACAGAATACTAGAGCCTCCATGCCCACCCGTATCACATCTTGTATCCAAGCTAGAGGTGGTACAACAGGGTACTAGAGCCTCCATGCCCCCCGTATCACATCTTGTATCCAAGCTAGAGGCGGTACAACAGGATACTAGAGCCTCCATGCCCACCCGTATCACATCTTGTATCCAAGCTAGAGGCGGTACAACAGGGTACTAGAGCCTCCATGCCTGCCCGTATCACATCTTGTATCCAAGCTAGAGGTGGTACAACAGGGTACTAGAGCCTCCATGCCCCCCGTATCACATCCTGTATCCACACTAGTCACCGGCCGATGATTATAGATCTAAGTGGGTTCCTAGGGTCTCATTTTAGAACATTATTTGTACGGGGCGCAGCCTTTTGGTCTCTGTATTAAATTAAGGCCTCATTTAACATCCTTTTACTCTAATTAAAGAGGACACAAAAATAATTGAAAACCATCAATAGTGAAATCACGACGACAGAACAAAGTTTATGTAGACCCTGCAGGTTCCCTACCTCACATGCACTCTGTGGACAATCCCATAGACGTCCATTCAACTTAACAGTTTGTATATAGAAAACGAGAGAAAATCATTCCAGGCCATATACATTGTGCAGATGTTGGCAAAGTGTGATCTGTGCCATAACCCCAGCGCTGCACGGCCCACCAAGCTGTTAGCCACCAAAAATGTAGGTGGGTATGGGTGACACTGACCCTCGCCTAGGTCGGCTCATCAGGCCTCACAACTCCATTACCGCACCCACTTGCCGTTGTAACGGTCGACCCATAGTTCCACCCAATCACAACTGTAGGCCTGAGCACTATTTATATGCCTCCAACCGCAGAGTCTTTGTCCTTAGGGAGACGCACGCATTTTACTTATCACAAGAAAATGGAAAATTCCTGCCAAAATATTAGCTCTGCGTGCTGAAAACCCTGAAAGAGCCAACTGAGATGAACCTTCAGGAGATTTCCGTTGGAAAAATAGTTGCTTTGCCCCCGGCCTATCTGTCTATTCCACCAGCTCATTTGCATACGTCACTGAGCAAACGCTGTGATTGGCTGACACTGTAGCTTTATTGTTAGTGTAGCACCACCCACAAGGAGCTTTATTATGGGCATCTTGATGCAGCCATAGGTGGATTCCTCTCCCCTGATGTGTCTCCTTCTCAGTGACGTGGCCGCAGCCTATGATGGCGCCCTGACTAGAGGTAAAACAGAGACTCTGAAGTCGTACACTGATGAATATGCTGCATCTATGTGATCGGATTGTCCATGACAGAACACTCCATACCCACCTGTTACCTCCCGCCGTTCGCTCCAGTCTCTCTACACGCCATATCAGCATTGGTTGCATCGGTGGGTCCAGTACGAACATCACGTGACCACCGCATCCTGCGATGGTCTGCAGCGGTCACATGCCGTACATATCAGCCTCATCTCTGCAGCCACTGCTAGGCTGTAGAAGTCACGGGGAGATGCAACAAGCTATGACACTGCAAAAAGCAAACACACGTGGCGCCTCCTAGTGCAGAAACCTCGGTAATGAAAATGGGAACGGCGTTAATAGGAATACTGCTCACCTGGGGGAGTCGTGGAGCTCGGGCAGAACTCTGGCAGACATGTCTGCTTCTATCACGTAGGAGGACGTCACAAAAACAACTACGGAAGGAAAAGTGGCGGACATTCTGGCGCTGCTGGCGTGAGATCCAGTAATAGCGGGATGAGAGAAGAGATAACCATACTAGTAAAGACAGAAGACCCCAAGGTAAATATATATATACTGTATATGCAGGTTAGACTGATCATCGTATCCAGTAGGCCTTAACCACGTCATGATTAGAGGTTTCCCAAAATTGTACCTTAAAAAAAATATATATAAATTCTGCAAAAAACAAATTCCCAGGATTTTTGAAACACAAAGATGAAAAATTTATCTGCTAAGTAACAATCTTGGCCTCATTCTTAACCCCTTAGTGACCTTAAGGACCAAGCAATTTTTGTCTTCGCATTGTAAGAGCCATAACTGTGACATAGCCACACGAGAGCTTGTTTTTGGGGGGAGATGAGTTGTATATATATATATATGTTTGTATTTTATCTATTGCTTGTGATTGTTTTATGTAAGGGGTTAAACTGCCAAGATCTGAGATTTCTCCTCTCCAGGCAGTTAGAGCAGGAGCCTGGCTGTCAGTAGTCGGCCAAGCCACTGCCTTAAGAAGATATATGTGCAGGTTTAAAGCCCATTAGTGAGGTCAGTAGAAAGGCGTATTGGGGGTCACTGAGGGGTTAAGTGTTTTTTTCTCTTCTGCAGGGAATTGAACTTTCTGCCAGATTTTTGCACAAATTTTTTGTACAGTGAAAAGTGACACAAGTTACTACTGTACTTTATAAACCGTATCAGTTGTTCACAGGTGTCAAGATCTCTGCTTATCAACCCCCTACAGTCCGGCTTCCAACCCCAACACTCGACAGAAACTGCCCTTACAAAGGTGTCAAACGACCTCCTGACAGCCAGATCGAGGGCAGATTACTCCCTACTGATCCTCCTCGACCTTTCCGCAGTATTCAACACTGTTGACCACAAACTCCTCCTCAGTATGCTTCGCTCTATCGGCCTAAAGGACACTGCTCTCTCCTGGTTCTCCTCCTACCTATCTGACTACTCCTTCAGTGTCTCCTTTGCTGGCTCTACCTCCCCCCCTCTTCGCCTTACTGTTGGGGTCCCTCAGGACTGGGTCCTCGGCCCCCTTCTCTTCTCTATCTACAAAGCCCCTATTGGACAAACCATCAGGAGATTTGGCCTCCAATACCACCTCTATGCTGATGACACCCAGCTATATACCTCTTCCCATGACATCTCTGCACCTTTCCCCCAAAACACCACCGACTGTCTGTCCGCTGTCTCTAACACCATGTCCTCTCTCTACCTAAAACTAAATCTCCCTAAAACTGACCTCCTGGTGTTTCCGCCCCCTGCTAAGCGACCTCATCCTGACATCTCTATCTCAGTGTGTGGCACCATAACTCCCAGCACGCCCGTTGACTTGGGGTCATATTCGATGCTGATCTCTCCTTTACCCCCTTCATCAAATCTCTGGCCCGAACTTGTCAGCTGCACCTCAAGAACATCGCATGAATCCGCTCTTTTCTCACTGTAGACACGCTAAAAACGCTCACTGTTGCCCTCATCCACTCCCGGCTCGATTATTGCAACTCCCTGCTGATTGGCCTCCCCTGCACCAGACTCTACCCTCTCCAATCCATCCTGAATGCAGCAGCCAGGCTCATCTTCCTGTCCAGCCGCTACTCGGACACCTCTGCCCTGTGCCAGTCACTGCACTGGCTGCCCGTTAAATACAGAATTCAATTTAAACTCGCCACCTTCATCCACAAAGCCCTCCACAGCGCAGCGCCCCCCTATATCGCCTCCCTCATCTCAATCCATCACCCAGTCTGGGCTCTCCGCTCTGCTAATGAAAGCAGACTGAGCACCCCTTTAATTCGAACCTCTCATTCCCGCCTCCAAAACCTCTCCAGAGCAGCACCCTTCCTCTGGAACGCACTACCAAAGGCTATCAGGGAAATCCACGACTCAAAAAACTTCAGGTGTGCTCTAAAAACGCACCTCTTCAGGGAGGCATACCGCATCCCTAAACCAAACCCCTCTGTACGCCTCCTGATAACATGCTCCCTGACCTACTGACTGCAATCCCTGCTAGCCACCATCAACTGCCCCTGCAGTCATACCGATTCTGCCGTCACATGGCTGAATGTCTGACCACTGTCTATGTGTATAGCATCCCTCACTCTCCACCTCACCATATGGTGCACATCTCCTGCCCCTTTACCTTCTGTATCCCCCCATTACTTGTAGTATGTAAGCTCGTTGGAGCAGGACCCTCACCCCTATTGTCTTTATCAGCTGATTACTATGTAACCGTGGTTCTGTAATGTTTGTACTTTGTCTTTCTGTTTCCCCCTGTCTATGTAAGCGCTGCGGAATATGTTGGAGCTATACAAATAAAGATTATTATTTAAATATATGAGCCCCCAGTTATGTGGCTTGTACTGAGACTGATCAGGCGCTCGGAACCCACACGGCGCCCGGAGCCACGAAGGCAACTATCAGACTGTTTATTCCAGCACACGACAAGAACAAACGGCGTTGTGTTTCACCACCAGGAACTGCAGCTTTCTCAGGCCATGATACCACAAGACAGAGCATGGAGATTACTACCTCCATAAGCGGGTGCAGTGGGTCAAAGGTCAAGGACACCACCAATCCGCAGCAGGCGCTAAAACACGGGTGAAATCATTTAAGAATACAAAAAACCTCATTTTATCTACTAAAGCCTCGGTCAGATGAGCGTGTGTTTTGCACACGCATAATGCATGCTTCTAAAACAACCAATGGGTTCTTATAGAAGCGTTCATATGCACGGAATTAGTAGCGCCAAACAGCACGCACCTGAAAAAGACAGGACATAGGGGCACGTTTTGCCGGAGTTTCCATTGACTCCTATGGGAGCAGGAGTAGATGGAAACTCCTGCACACGGAATGGCTGTGATTGGTCCCTTCGCTCAGCCAATCAGAGGCAGAACTTCCACGAAGCGAGAATTTTTAAATCCCCGGCCAGAAGAAATGATACAGAAAATGCCGTGATACCGCTGCTAGGTGATGTTTTTTTTCCAGCAGCTAGGGCTTATTTTTAGGAAAAGGCTTATATATTCAAAGCCCTTCCCTGAAAATCCCGTTGACTTCATCCCATTGCCTTCAATGGGGCGGCAGCAGCAGCGGCCCCACTAGCAGCAATGGGATGCCATTGCGCTTCTCTGCCACAGTTGGGGCAGGAGACTCGTTCATCCCGAGGGGAGTCCCCTCATCACTGAACACTGTGACAGTGCTGTCACAGTGTTCAGTGATGAGCAAGCTCTCCTAGCTCTAATTAATTCTCCTACAGGGACTGCTTTTTTGACACAGTCGGGATGCCCACTTTATGCATGAAGGATGGTATTTCCAGCCGTTTTTTTCCTATAGGATTTAAATTCTATTGTGCCAGTCTCTGCATTACTAATGAGAATCAAATCTAAGAAGGGGGTTCCTTTTCTTTTATTTTACATGTGAATTTTAAATTAATCGGATTATTATTAATGTATTTATGAAATTTTTCTACCTCCATCCAAAAAGCCTCTGTTGAATCCTCCTCCCATATAACCACAATGTCATCAATATAACGAGCATACCGCACCCTGCGGCTCTAGAATGGATCATCATCACAGCAAACAAAAATGGTTTCCCAAAAACTCAGAGTTAAATGAGCAATTATCGGGGAAAAACGAGAGCCCACCGGGGCTCCCGATATTGGTAAAGGAAATGTGTCATCAAATGGGAAAAAATTAGGATTTAATAAGAATTCCGTTGCCAACAAAATAAATTCTTTGAGTTCGTTTGTATAATTAGTATGATTATGTAAATGATGTTTAACAGACATTAACCCCTTAATGACGCGGCCTATTTTGGCGTTGAGGACCAAACGATTTTTGGTATTTTTTCATCTCCATTGTTCAACAGCCATAACTTTTTTACTTTTCCGTCGACGCGGCCGTATAAGGGCTTGTTTTTTGCGTGGCGAACTGTAGTTTTTATTGGTACCATTTTGGGGTACATTGACTACATTGTAAAACTTTCATTATTTTTTTTATGATCGTAGGGGGAGAAAATGCATCAGTTCTGCCATAGATTTTTGCGTTTTTTTTTTTTTTAAAGCGTTAATTATGCAGCATAAATGACACACTACATTTTTTTCTGCGGGTCGGTACGGTTACAACGATACCAAAATTGTTATATTTTTTTTAGGTTTTTCCACTTTTCCACAATAAAAGCCCTTTTTTTGGAAATTATTTTTTTTTTCTAAACTCACTGCATTCAAAGTCCTGTAACTTTTTTATTTCTCCACGGACAACGCTCTGTGAGGGCTTATTTTTTGCGAGACGAGCTGTAGTCTTTATTGGTACCATTTTTGGGTACATACGTTTTTTTAATCACTTTTATTGCGTTTTTTGGGATGCAAAATGCTAAAAATTTGCATTTTGCCTCAGTTTTTTAGCGTTTTTTAAAACGCATTTGCCATGCAGGATAAAAAGCATGTTCAATGTATTGTACACGTTGCTACGGACACGTCAATACCAAATCTGGGGGATTTGTTTTATTTTTTTATGCTAATATAAGAAAAAGCATAAAAAAGGGTTTTTTAAAACTTTTACATTTTTATTTTTTGATCTTTATTTTTCTCTTTTTTTTTTACAACATCTGTGTCCCTCTGAGGGACTTTCACCACTGCCCTCCTGATTGCTGCGATAAGGCATGGCGGGCTACTGCCCTGCCATACCTTATCGCTTATTACAGCGATCTTAGGCTATGGCAATACAGGCCGCCGGTATCTGGCATCCTGTTGCCATAGCAGCCAGCCAGGCTCTCGCGATGTTATCACGGGAGCCGGCTGGTTGTCACAGAGGGAGCGCGCTTAGATCTACTTAGATCGCGGCAGGGAAGGGGTTAACGGTGGGTGGGCGCAACTCTGATGCCCCCCGCTGTCTCAGTGGGACACCGCGCTATCCCTATGATGTAAGGGTATGTAATTTTGCGGGAAGTACCCCGCTCCGATGACGTAGCCTTACCCTCCATATAGTTGGATCTGCCCTCTAATGGGAAAAAACTTGGATTTGGAACTTGAAGTTAGATTTTTTCCGTCTCCACATCATCTTGTTTTATGTAATGTTCCTTTCCAAGCTGTGATAGGTCGAGGATAGCCATCGTTTCTTTGAAGGTTTTTCCTTCCAATTCATTCCCCGTATTCGCCGTTCTCTCATCAGGTGTATTATACTGCGCAGGTTGTTCTTTTTTCATTTGGAAATACCTTTTAACTGTAAGCGTCCTGATAAATGTATAATATCCATCATGGTTTCAAAAATATCAAATTCATTATCAGGGGCAAAGCTCAACCCCCTTCCTAGAACTCTCAATTGGTTTGTGGATATTATTAATGGAGATAGCACAATCACATTGTTACCGAACGTTTCTTTCTTCGACTCGGATATCTTCTTGTTTGGAAAAGAACTTCCTCTTTTTTTTGTATGTGTTGGTTTCTTCTGCGGTTAACCCTTGAAGGGTTACAGCTCGATGAGTCTCTTTCTGAGGTATAATCATCTGTATCCCTAGTTGAAAAAGTTACTCTGTTGAATTTTTCGTACTTTTGTTTATTTTTTAATATGGGTTTATAACTAGAGATGGGCGAGTATACTCGCTAAGGCACATTATTCGAGCGAGTAGTGCCTTAGCTGAGTATCTCCCCGCTCGTCTCTAAAGATTCGGGGGCCGGCGCGGGTGACAGGTGAGTTCATATGGGGTATGATTTGTTTTCATTGCCTTGTGACACGGGATAAGACTATGGGATCGTGCACCGGGGGTCGTCTTTGGGATTTGTTTCATCATGACTTACTAGTTTGTAATTACAATAATTTTGCTCATTTTTTGGTGTGTTGGATGTTTTTGATGCTTCGTGTTCACGTCCTGTTTGGCCCACGTATCTGAATTATTTAGATTTCCTTGGGGTAAACGCATGGGTGGTGAAGCTGCGATGTCTCTCTGCGCCCTTCGTGGGTGGTCATGTGACCCTAGCCTTGCATAGAGCGATGATGGGTGGGGTGTAACGTCTGTCCCCTCTGTCCTCTAGTCCGGCATCGTGCAGCTTCTGTGGGAGGACAACTCGCCGGTGGTCTACACTTGCAGCTTGGATGGGGCTGTCAGGCTCTGGGACTCGCGATCAGGAAAGATGATCAGCGAATACTTCGGCCACACCGCCGAGATTCTGGACTTTGCACTTAACAAGTGAGTAATCGTCCCGGACAGAAGAGTCACCGGTAAAGGTTTATGTGAAGCCTGCGGATGTATGAAGAGGAAAGTACCAGAATGCACCTTTTATGAGCGGGGAGTGGTTTGTGTTGCATGAAATATGATGGCTGTTTCATATTTATTGACCACAAAACATTACATTGCAGACTGATGCAAAGAATAAGCAGCTCACTTTACAGCCTGCAGTAAAATTCAGTCTAGATCCTGATGATCGACCCGTGGGAAGCTGCAGTCGCACTTTGATCACAGCTTTTGTGCAGCCTAAAAAGGATAATTTTCAGCGGGACATAAAAACGATCCAGATAGGGATCATACCCGCGCCTCTGCTGCTCATGGCGTAAGAGCGGTGACGCTGGACACACGCAGGATCGGTTATGATCCCCGTTAGAGCGTCCGTGCGTCTCCAGTATTGGAGGACGGTTGCGATCGTGAACTCCAGGCTTGGCCGAGCTGACTTTTTTTTTCTTTTTTTTAGGGGATTCCTCCACCCTGCGCCCCCTGCTGAGCAGTAAATGATAGTTATTTTGCAGTGTTGGGCTACATTCATACGAGCGTGAGTTTTGTGCGTTGCGAGGTGAACAGAACTCTCACGTCAATCTAATGATCTCCATCGTTATTTTGATGAGCTGTATTCTCACGCGCTGCATGTCCTTCTTTTTTTTTTCTCATTCCTCGGAACGCATCGCTCATTGTTTTCAATGGGAAAGTCAAACGCCTCACATGCCGTGTCGTGAAATCAATGGGAAACGCTTGCCGCTCCCCCGACGTGCCTGAAACAAGCGCTGGAGGATCGGAATGTCACAGAAGTGATGCGAGGCGTTGTCCATGGAATACTCCTGTGTGTTGACCGGTGTGATATCGGACCTGGTTTCTCAGCCCAATATCGCGTTCGCCTGTGTGAATCTCGCTTTAGGATGCAAATCTCGCACAAATAGGAACTCTGTTCCTTTAAATTGGTAAATAAATCGCGGCACGCCTGATCTCTAGACGTGGCATCGCATCTCCCATTGTTTTCAATGGGGCCGGCGGCAGGATCGCACAACGTGATGGGTGGGCGCGGTGCGATGCGAGGTCTCGTCATTGAAATCAATGGGAGACAATCCGCCACCGCGCTGGAGGATCACGGATTCCCTGAAGTGATGCCAGGTGGGTTTGACATAAAAAAAACAACTCGCATTCACGTGAAAATCATGTGTTGATGAGCGCAATATCTGGTCGTTATTCATGGCCCATCGCACTCGCCTGTGCGAAGTCAGCCTTAATAAGTAGCGATACTAAATATATATATACATTTTTTTCCCCCTTTTTTGTTTTCAAAATAAAATTTGGGGGAGGCGAAAAGCAGTAGAGGGATTTGTCAGTGGCGATCCTGTACTCTCGATGAGGTCTGGCGCACACAGGCGGATGTTTGCTCCGGAGCGGGTGTTCCGCGTCAGATTCCGCAGCCATAACCCTCCATAACACACTATGGAAAGTGTTTTTTTAAATTTT
Source organism: Eleutherodactylus coqui (assembly GCF_035609145.1). Taxonomy (NCBI): domain Eukaryota; kingdom Metazoa; phylum Chordata; class Amphibia; order Anura; family Eleutherodactylidae; genus Eleutherodactylus; species Eleutherodactylus coqui. The sequence continues at coordinate 18,372,055 of NC_089844.1, forward strand.
TTTTAAATTTCATGCACACGAATCGCAATTTCCGCTCGCAGATGAAAAATCGCAGCGTGCTTCATTTTACTGCGGTTCCCGCACACATGGCTTCCATTGACATTGTGGATGGGACACGGATTCCGTGGGAAAGCAGGAGTTTAAAAAAACCCCTGTACTGCGCTTGTGCTTCGGCCGCCAATTCCGCACACATCCACAGTACAGAAGACAAGGACAGGTACGCAGGGTCACCGCCGTGGGCACGGGCCGATTCCGTGCGGGATATCCCATGTGGAATCCGTGTGTGCCTGTGGACATGAGGCCTAAAGGGAACCAGTCCGCACGTTGACGCTTCAAAAGTTACCTTGTCCACCCTGCGCCAAACATACGGCTTTATTTTTCCAGCACCTCATGTAAATATCGGGCCGGACCAATTTGTGAAACCCTGTACCCCCTCCCCCAACGCTACCCCTCACTCTGCAAGCGTTTGGACACATTCACCACATGATTACAGCCAAATGTTGCTCAAACGCTGTGATCTCGGAGCCCGACGCATACGTAGTACATCTGTCCTTGTGGGCGGATTACTGTCTTCCGACTGCACGCGCCGAGGTCACGGTGCTGGCGCCAGACTTTGGCCACGACTTTGATGATATTTCCAGGTCACTTGCAGAGTGAGGGGCGATGTTTGGTCCGCTGGACAGTCTGTGAGACCCTGCGTCACGCCCCAATCACCCGATACTTACATGCGGCATCAGAAAAATAAAAGTTGCCAGTTGTGGGTATGCTTGGCACAGGGTGGGCAACGAGATAACTTCTGAAATACGAGTCGGCGGTGTCTAAACGGAGTTGGCGAATTAACAGGTGCAAAAAATGCTGACAGGTTCCCTTTAAAAAATAATAATAAACTTCTTTCTTTCTTTCTAATCTTTCACCATGACGCAGCAACAATGTATCTTCACCTTCTCCTCTGTTTCAGGGACGCCTCCATTGTGGTAACCGCCTCTGGGGATCACACGGCGAAAGTATTCTGCGTGCAGAGACCCGACCGCTAGGTGCATCTGATTCTCCGTCCGCTCCCCATAAGGAGCAGACCCCCTGCTGGGCGGCTGGAGCTGTTCTATACATGTTTGATAGGTGTGGATGTGTTGGAGTTCCCCGGATGTATGTGGATAGAACGCGGTTGTCTGCTCACATGAACTCATTTTTCACACTATCTATAAGAGTTTCTTTTGGGGTTGGGGAGGAAAAAATGTTAGTAGTTCTTAAAGTTACAGGCTATGACTTAAGGGCATCCACTACTGAGCCGGTGGAAGCTCTCGGCCAGACACGGCTGAGGGCATAATGTTTATAGCCCTTTATGAAGCGACAGGAGAAATATATGTATATTTTAGTAAAATTCCTTTAATCTGACTCTTATGGCGTTTAGGGTTCATTTCGAGTCAGGGCATGCAGGGACTTGTAGTTCTCAAGGGCTGGGCGCTTCCAGGAGAGTCCAATATAACACAAAGTGTCTGAATCCGATCACATTTCGTTTTTTGTGAAGCAAATCGGCGATGAAATAAACCTTCACAGCGCCATCTGTTGGAAGGTAGCGGCGCATGAGTCACATGGTGCAGCACGGCCAGAATACGCAAGACCTACTAAAAAGTTTGGATATTGACTCCTAGAGCAGCGAACTTCCAACGGGTGACACTGCAGGATTATTCTATCGCTCATTTGCATAGCTTTTTTCCCAAGGAGCATTGCATGGCCTATAAGACTCCTTACATCCTGTGATGCTCTCCTCAAGGAGAAACATTACCCCCTGCACTCTTGTTGAAGAAACTGTTCTTTCTTCTATCTGAGACTGAGATGCATAAACTAATGCCAAAGAGCATCCATCACGATCCTGCTGTGGGTCCCGCTATCATCTTTGAGTCTCTCTAAAATAAGTAGAAGTCATGTAATATATATATTTAGATCAAGAGGGCGGCCATCACAATGGGTGGGACTTAAAGGGGTTGTGCAAAGATGCACAATGCCTTCCAGAAATCGGGGCTGGTGGGGAACGGTTGATCACCTGGTGTCCTGCTTTCAGCACCCCGGGCGACCAGTTGGTTTTGCCAGGGTATGCCTAGGCCAGCTACACATTTCCCAGACAGCGACCGCTGCAGGGGAAGTGTAGTATTACAGGACAGCTGCTCTTATGAATGGTCGTCCTGTAGTACCAGGATGGGAGCCCCTCTTACTGATTGGCTCCCCTTTCTGGGATCCTTCTCTATGACGTTCATATACTCTAATAGGACATATGAACAGGGATTGGGATCTTTATGCAACCCTTTTTAAAGGGGCTGTCCACTGTCCAACTTATAGCTGTTTTGCTGCCAGAAGCAGACTGCTCCATACATTGTGCAGTGGCCAGAGTTGGTACTGCAGGCTCATTCACTGCAGTACCAACCTGGACCATTGAACAATCTACTGTGCTGTCTGCTTCCTGCAGTAAAACTGTTAGAAGTGGGGCAACTTCATGAAGTGCTAGTTTCAATCTTTTCCTAATTTTTTTAGGAAGTTAACTGGATTAATATGGGGATAAAATATATATATATTTTGTAAACTGATTTACTCAAAGCACGACGACCGGGAGCGAGGCTGGATTTTTAACTCTTCCATATAAGGGCTCTTCACTCGCTTGCTGCTGCATTTATAAGGCTTGGCATCTGAACCCAGAAAAATATATATATATGTATGTATAATGTGCAAATCAGTATATCTTCAGGAACCGCTGTTGGAAATTGTGGTTTATTGACATCCTCTGAAAAAAAGTATAATGCCTAGATTATAATTTCAATGCCGCCTTATTGGGCAGAAATGTCGCATCACCGGCCTGATTTTATATATGTGCCCCAGTATATACCAGTACATAGCAGAGTAACCTGTTTACAATATAGTGGAGGCATCGGGCGCCTTCTCCGAGCTCCGGGTTCTCTCTTGACTTGCCCCTTACCCCCCAAAAAGTTGGATGCTGGCGGGAAAAAACGTTAATAATTCCCCGTCATCACTGTTTTTCGGTTAAAAAAAAAAAAAATTAGAAGTGAATGCCGACTTGTGATAGGCCTGACTGCTGGGGAGAATGGCCGCCTCTCCTGTCTGGGCAGCAGAAGCACTTACCTCAGCCATTCTAAGATGAACATTTCAGCCAGCGGTTGAAGCCACTTCTTCTGTTTTTCTCTATGGTTTCCACAGAGGGCTTCACTCCTCCGATTACGCCTGTGATCCCGTCGCAGAGCAACGAGCTCCACTGGTTATTTATACGACTTGTATTACTATGTGTGAACGTTGCTGTAGACTATTAAAGAGGAAGCTTTCTTACAACAGCCATTCGTCTTGTCTTTATTTTCGAATTTCTTTTGTTTGGTCATGGGTTTGGTGATGATGGGACTTTTTTTTTTTTTTTTGTGGATTGCACCTTATTACAGTAGTGTATCTTACTGCAGCATCACTTATGGGAGATTGGCATGGAAAATGCCAGTCTTGGATAAATGTTCCCCAAAATGTATATATAAATTAGGCCCCTTGAATATCAACTATTTACTGTAATCAAAACCACTCCAAGCAATGTTATACGCTGATGAGCCAAAAGTCATGGGACAGGAACTAATAGTGTATAGCAGGGGTCCCCAACCACCGGACCGGGGCTGGGCCCTTAGGTGTTTAGCGCCAGTCCACGGCACCGCCGGGAACTTTTGTTCTAAACACAAGGCCCGCTGCCTCGTGTTATGTGGCCTGCGGCGTGCTGACGCCGCTCACCACTGAAGCGATTACCAGCGGGGGCGCCGCAGCTCCCCGCTGGTAATCGAGCTTATCCCGGCGCACACTTACGTGTGCTGCCAGGCGGGGGGGGGGAGATATATTCTACTGCCCTATGTGTGTACTGCCAGGACATTCTAAATGTCATAATTAAATAAGTATGCACTAAACTCCAACCCCCTTTATAACCCCGCCCCATATAACCAAAGCCCCGCCCATGTCCCGCCCAACCCTGCTGGGCCTTGTAAAAATGGTCTTGCTTGAAGCCGGTCCATGGTGCCAAAAAGGTTGGGGACCACTGGTGTATAGAACCCCCTCTAGCCAAGCAAAGTGCCAACAAGTTGACATGGCATCGATTCCACAAGTGGACAGAAGATGTCTGGATGGTTGTTTAGCCGTCAGGATAGCCCCCCACAGCTCTGTAGTAATTATTGGTGCAAGTGGACCTCTTCACCACTTCCCATAAATGTTCAGTTGGGCTCATGTTGGTGAGACCTGTACATTCACCCATTCGTAGAAACTCTCCATAATGCCTCTCAAACCAATTCTGGACAACGTGGGCCCAACGCAACGTCCTGCTGGAGTATCCCATCATTGTGGGGGTACATGATGTCCATGAAGGGAGGCAGATGGTTACCAAGCAGGGAAATGTAGTGGTCATAGTAACATAGTATGTAAGGCTGAAAAAAGCCCTATGTCCATCCAGTTCAGCCTAGCCCCCCCCCCCCACACCCATCCTTCATGTTGATCCAGAGGAAGGCAAAAAAAGCAATGAGGTAGAAGTCCATTTCCCTCTCTTCTTCTCTGCCTCCAATCTGCCAGGCCATTTCCATACGGGTGACAAAATCGTAGTATTTTTCTCACGATGCGGCAATTCTACAAATCTCATGTATGTGAAGCCCATGCTCTCCAATGGGTTCTGCCACATGAGCGATGTTTTGTAGGCTGCTACATTGCGAGAATACAAAATCACGGCGTGCTATACAGATGCAATTTGTGATATTTTGTAGCCCATGATTCTCTATGGAGCCTTCCTTTCTGTTGCATCGCACAAAAACGCGGTTTTCGTGCAATGCAGCTTTCACATTTGAAAGTCCTGCCCTATCTGCATCAGAAAAAAAAGATGATACATCACCTATCGGGCGGTGTCAGCATCGGCACACTTTTTGTAGTCTTCGATGGCTGTGATTGGTTCAATGAGCGCTGGTTCTGATTGGCTGTGCCGCTGCGCTCGAGAACCAATCACTGCCAGCACTTCCTGGAGGCGGGGATTTCAAACCTCCAATCCAGGAAGGGTAGCCTGAAGGCTACAGAGAAGTCTGCCGGAGTTGACAGTGCCTGATAGGTGATGTGTATTATTAGTGTGTGTATGTATGTATGTATGTATGTGTGTGTGTGTATATATGTATGTATATATATATATATATATATTTTTTTTTTTAATGCAAATAGGACTTATTTTTCAAGCGTCATGTGCAACTTTGTAGTGACACAATCATGATATCACCGTGGGAAAACGCAGCAATATTGCACACCACACAGATGCGATATCACTGCGATTTTTCTCGCAGCGATATCGTGTCGCCTGTGTGGAAGCGGCCTCAATCAGAATAATCCCCAAAACACCTCCCCTTCTGAAGTAATCAGTGATATAACATATTGGACTACAGGCCCCTCTTGAACTCTTTTAGAGAGTTCTCCCTCACCACGTCTTCAGGCAGAGAGTTCCATAGTCTTACTACTCTTACAATAAAGAACCCTCTTCTATGTCTGTAGAAACCTTCTTTCCTCTAGATGTAGAGGGCGCCCCCTTGTTACAGTCCTCTGTATAATAGATGATGGGGGAGATCTCTGTACTGATCCCTGATATATCTATACATAGTTATTACAGCGCCCCCTTGTCACAGTCCTCTGTATAATAGAGGATGGGAGAGATCTCTGTACTGACCCCTGATATATCTATACATGGTTATTAGAGCGCCCCCTTGTTACAGTCCTGGGTGTAATAGATGATGGGAGAGATCTCTGTACTGACCCCTGATATATCTATACATGGTTATTAGAGCGCCCCCTTGTTACAGTCCTGGGTGTAATAGATGATGGGAGAGATCTCTGTACTGACCCCTGATGCAGTATATTTATACATAGTTATTAGGTCGCCTCTCGGCCATCTTTTTTTCTAAACTATATCCCAATTTTGATGACCTCTCTGGGTACTGTTGCCCGCCCTTGTACCCTCTCAAGCTCCGATATGTCCTTTATTACCGATGCCCAGAACAATGTTCCATGTGTGGTCTGACCAGTGACTTGTAAAGAGGAAGAGCAATGTTCACGTCAATGACTTTTTTTTTTAAAGTTGATCAGTGGAGCCAGCCCATACGTGAGAATACCCCAAACCGGTATGGGAACGGCAGCAGCCTGCACAGTGCTTTGTTGACAACTGGAGTCCATGGCTTAGTGGGGCCTGCAGCACATGAACCCTACTGTGACTGACCACGCCACATGTTGCCAGTACTCTAGGGTCCAGTTATTAACCTATTATTCTACACAAATGCCCCGAGCATCGGAAACAAACAAGGAGAATTGGAGCTCCGAACACAGGAAGAGAAATATGTCATCGGCATCACGGAAACTTGGTGGGATGATACACATGATTGGATTCAAGGCTTGTAGGATACACCTTATTTATAAGAAACAGAGCTAATAAAAGGGGAGGAGGTGTTGGGTTGTATGTTAGGAAAACATTCATCTCCACAGAGATTCAAGCTTCAGAGCTGGGAGTTCTCTAGAAACAGTTTGGGTAAGAATACAAGGAGAGAACAACAGAAAGGACACCATTGTGGGCATTTACTATAGGCCGCCTGGACAAGCAGAAGATATGGAGGAACTCTTTCTACATCAGATGGCCAAGCTCTCAAACAAGCCAAACCTAGTGATCATGGGAGATTTTACCGATCCAGACAATTGTTGGGAATCTCTCTCAGGTAAAAGTAATGGATCCAACAGATTCTTATCTGCTCTTGCTGACATTATCTTCCAAAAGGTCGAAGAGAAAACAAGGGGATCTGCTATCTTGGACCTTGTGGGAGTAAGGGTGGCTGGGACCTTGGAAGGTTGTGGGAGTAAGGGTGGCTGGGACCTTAGGAGGCAATGATAATGATATCATTGGATGTTGGATAAAAAGGGGAGGAAGACCTGAGAAGACTCAGACCTCAAGGTTGGATTTCAGAAAGGCAGATTTTAATGAACTCCGAAAGAGGAGAGGAAGAATCCAATGGCTGGATGTACTTAAGGACAGAAATGTCCAAGAAGGTTGGGAAATATTGTGAAATGAGATTCTCAAAGCACAATCGTTAATCCCTAAAAGAAGGAAGAATGGGAAGCATTTAAAGAGACCAGGATGGATGAATGCAGAACTTGTACACATGGTAAAAAGGAAGAAAAATGTGTTTATCAAATGGAAAGAGGGGGAAATATCTAAAGAAGAATATAATGGGGTCTGCAGAAACTGTAGGGCAAGTGTCAGAGAAGCTAATTACATTTCTAAAAAAATGAACCCCGGAGGCCGGTGAGGAGAGCGTGAGATGCGCTGCGCATCGCCGCAATATGCGGGTCCACAGGGCTGTAAAAGGCTGCACAGCATCTTGCCACACGCTCGTATGCGTACGGCCTTATTAACACAGTCTGCAGAAACTGTAGGGCAAGTGTCAGAAGAGCTAAAGCTAATAATGAATTGAGGCTTGCAACAGAGGCCAAAAGCAATAAAAAAGGATCTGGAGGTATGTCAAAAGCAAAAGAAAAGTCAAAGATGCTATTGGATGCTTACAAGATGAAAATGGGGAATTTGTTAAGAATGATGCTGAAAAGGCTGAACTTTTGAATTCCTACTTTTGTATCTGCTTTCTCTCCGAAAGTAGATGAAACATCAACTGATCTTCCCTGAGCTATTGAGGGAATAAAAGAATGCAGAGAGATGGTGAGGGAACACTTAGCTAACTTAAATTAATTCAAGTCTCAAGGTTCAGATGAATTACATCCTAGGATACTAAAGGAAGCAGCGGAGGTAATTGCTGAACCACTTGCCATAATCTTTGAAAATTCCTGAAAAACAGAAGTCCCAGAAGATTCGAGAAGGGCAAATGGTGTCCCTATCTTCAAAAAAGGGAATAAGGTGGACCCAGGAAATTGCAGGCCTGTGAGCCTGACTTCTAATCCGGGAAAGATCTTTGAACAAATTATTAAACAGCATGCATGCAAGTACTTAGATAAGACTGGAGTAATTAACCAGAGCCAGCATGGGTTTGTAACAAGCAAGTCATGCCAGACAAATCTAATTTCCTTCTATGACAGAATCACCGACTGAGTTGATCAGGGGAATGCGGTGGATATAGTATATCTTGACTTTAGTGAATCATTTGACAAAGTATCTCATACCATACTTATTGAAAAAATGACCAAATATGGGATTGACAAGGCAAGTGCACATGTAAAACGCTCCCCGGCTGCTCCATCCTCCATGCTGGCCACGCTGTGAGCGATCCAGCCATACTCGCTCCTGTAACAGGACATAATCGAGCTTCACTGGGACATGTCTTCTCCCTACCTTTCTTCTGATTTTCTACTTCTATTCCATTTTATCACTATGTTTAAACCTGTACGTTTTTCTATGCTCTGTAGCATGTCTTGCCCCAGCAATTACTGAAGAAGAGGTTTTCCCTCAAAGCGCCTTTTGTTCTGCTGGTTTTACTCCTCATATAATAAAATCTTCAGATCTTACCATCATCACCATTTTTTGGAGTTGTTGCGTCTTGAGACATTTTTCTTTCACTCCCACCTTGTATAGGTGTGGGCATTCCCAAGTGTCCCCTGAGGGAACGCCACTTCATCATCAATGTACCTACCGCTATCCCAGGACTTTTGGCACATCGGATATATTGGCTTTTTCTTTTTATAATATCGTTGCAAAATAATTTAGTAATTTTCAGGGTTTTTTAAATTACGGATTCTTTATAAAGAGCTAGTCTGATAACAAAAATACCTTTACACCGGGAGGCATACTAACCTGCATGTTGGTAATTTGTGGTTGGGTTTGTCTACAACCTGTTTGAACTAATGAAATGGAAAAAGAGGAGGTCTGAACCCCCTACAGACACTTGTGTAAAGCTTCCGGTACAATCCCTCATTTTAGAACAGGCTTATTATTTTATATGTATCTGGACTCTCTGTAAAAACAATCCACCCCTAGATGAAGTTGTCGTTTTGCTGTAAGACTCGGCATGTAGTTCCATCTGAGGCAGATCTGTAAATGATGGGAGTTGTGGTGATTAGATGAACGGTCTTGTCACTTGAGACCCTAAAAGTGTTTCCCCCCTTGGCCTATAAGTGGCTCTCGGAGGCTCCTTGTGTGTAGTGACCTCTTCTTCAGCTTGTGTAGAGTGTATTTGTCATCTGATTTAACCCTTTTAGTGGCACGCCCAGAATATCTCCAGGGCTTGTTACACTGACCATGCAGTTAAACCCTAGAAGATTTTCGTGGACAGCTCTAGTGCTGAAATGCTGTCCAGGACACGCAGTTATTGTGCCACTGTACATGTTTGCCACTTCGAATTACCTCTGGAAAATCTCCGGGGCTTGCTGCGCTGACATGGTAATAATAAACCTGCCACTGAAGGTGTTAAAGGAGATGTCCCGCGCCGAAACGGGTTTTTTTTTTTTTAAACCCCCCCCCCGTTCGGCGCGAGACAACCCCGATGCAGGGGTTAAAAAAACCACCCGCACAGCGCTTACCTGAATCCCGGCGGTCCGGCGTCTTCATACTCACCTGCTGAAGATGGCCGCCGGGATCCTCTGTCTTCATGGACCGCAGGGCTTCTGTGCGGTCCATTGCCGATTCCAGCCTCCTGATTGGCTGGAATCGGCACGTGACGGGGCGGAGCTACACGGAGCCCCATAGAGAAGAGGAGAAGACCCGGACTGCGCAAGCGCGGCTAATTTGGCCATCGGAGGGCGAAAATTAGTCGGCACCATGGAGACGAGGACGCTAGCAACGGAGCAGGTAAGTATAAAACTTTTTATAACTTCTGTATGGCTCATAATTAATGCACAATGTACATTACACAGTGCATTAATATGGCCATACAGAAGTGTATAGACCCACTTGCTGCCTCGGGACATCTCCTTTAAGGCGTCTGGTTGCAAATTCTGCAGTCCGCAGGTCCAATATGTTTCTGGCCTAGATGAGTCTTCCCATCGATCGCTGCAGATCTCAGGCCTATAGTCAGTCAATTGCTATAATAGAAATAGGAGATTCTTCGTTTTTATGAAACTCAGCGTAATGGCGAGACCCACCGCACTGCAAGCAGACCCTCATATTATATGTATGTTGGCTGAACAGATAACTCGGATCCTGAATATTTCTATGGCTTCTAGGAGGAGGTAATCTCTATCCTGGACCGGGGAGTCACCGGATCTTGTATATCTGCAGTTTTCCACAGTGTTTGATATTGAGCTGCATAACAGGTTAGTCTATAAGATAAGATGCTTGGTCTGGGGAGAATGTGTGTGAGGGGGCAAGTAACTGGTCAGTGATAGAATGCAGAGGGGGGTTATAAATGGTCCATACTCTGATTGGGTTACCATTACTAGTGGGGTACCACAGAGGGCGGTACTAGAGGGGTCACTGTTACGAGTGGGATACTGCAGGGGGCAGTATTGGAGGGGTTACTAATGGGATACCACAGGTGTCAGTATATGAGTGTTGACCATTAGTATTGGTATTGGTTCAGAAGAATAAGTACAACCGCAGCACACGCCAGAGTTATAAAAAGATGATACTCCGGTTTCCACAAAGAAAATATCTGTTGCAGAGGTAACAAGGAGAAATTTGCAAGAGCCCAGTATGGTCCGGATCCAAGACCAAAATCAGCTGAAGACATAAAGTGACCGGGCAGCAACTGATGGCTTTTTTTGCAAAATTTAGAAATCACTTTTATTCCTGTCTTGCTTTTATGGAGGAATAAAAGTTATTTCTTAATTTTGCAAAAAAAAGCCATCAGTTGCTGCCGGGTCCCTTTATGTCTTCACCATTAGTATTGGAGTACACAGGGCAGTATTAGATGGGTCAGCGTTACTAGTGCGATAGTGCTGGGGCAGTACTAGAAAAGGTCACCATTGCTAGTGGGGTACCACAGGTGCCAGTATTGGAGGGATCACCATTACTAGTAGGGTGCACAGGGCAGTATTGGACGTGTCACTGTTACTAGTGGGGTACCACATGGGGGCAGTATTAGAAGTGTCACCATTACTAGTGGGTTATGCAGGGCAGTATTGGACGGGTCACTTACTAGTGGGGTACCACAGCTGTCAGTATTGAAGGGGTCACCGTTACTATTGGGGAACCACAGTGGGCAATATTTAAGGGTTTACTAGTGGCAAGCCCACAGGGGCACTATTGGAGGGGTTACTAGTGGGGAACCACAGTGGGCAGTATGTAAGGGTTTACTAGTGGGGAACCCACAGGGGCACTATTGGAGGGGTTACTAGTGGGGAACCCACAGGGGCACTATTGGAGGGGTTACTAGTGGGGTACTGCAGGAGGCGGTTTTGCGTCCTATTTTTATTAATATATTTATTAATGACCTGGTAAAAGGATTGTGCAGTAAAATATCAATATTCGCAGATCATACAAAACTATGTAAAGTAATGAACACCAGAGAGGGCTGTATATGGGCTCATATAAATATGTATATAAGTACATATACATTTGTACACTGTTGCAAATGGATCTGGATAAATTGGGGACAGAAAAGTTGTAAATGAGGTTTAACACTGATAAATGTGCGGTTCTGCCGATGGGCAGGAAATCCATGTCACCATTACAAACTAAATGGGAAACCACTGGGGAACACTGAGATGGAGAAGAACTTGGGGGTTTTAGTTAACTGGAGCAACCAGTGTCAGGCAGCTGCTGCCAAGGTAAATAGGATCATCGGGTGCATCAGAAGAGGTCTAGGGCCACATGACAAGAACATTGTTCTTCCTCTTTACAAGTCACTGGTCCGACCACACATGGAGTATTGTGGACAGTTTTGGCCACCGGTACTCAAGAAGGACATATCAGAGCTTGAGCGGGTACAAAGGCGGCAACTAACTTAATAAATGGAATGGGCGACTACAATACCCAGAGAGGGTATGAACATTGGGATTATTTAGTCAAGAAAAAAACATTTGAGGGGCGACCTAATAACTATGTATAGATATATCAGGGGATAGTAATCATTTATTTATACCCAGGACTGTAACAAGGGGGTATTGATGAATTGTCCCCGTTCTGTCCAGACTGTTAGGGGGTGTTGGGACCAGTGGATGTGTGAGGGCACAGAAGGTGACCGGGCTCAGGACCCCCCGACAGACCACCAGTAGAGAGGAGCATCTGACCAGACTGTTAGAAGGTGTTGGGACCAGTGGATGGGGGCACACAAGGTGACCGGACTCAGGACGCCCCCTACAGACCACCAGTAGAGAGGAGCATCTGATCATCCAACAAGCACCAGCAGCTCCAACTGTTTCATTGTCCGCCATCCAGAGACAGGTAGCTAAACAACATTTGGTCTAGCGGCCCTGATTATATGTACAGCCTTTGACACTCACTGACGACTCTGTTTGCAGTGGTGTCATGAATGATGAAACTGGACGCTACGGAGGGGAATTGGGTTGTCTTCAGCGATGAATCCAGGTTTAGTTTGGGCGCTGACGACGGACGTGTTTGTGTCTGGAGACCTCGGGGTGAGCGCCTCAATCCTTCCTTTGCTGTAGAGCGGCACACTGCCCCCTGCTGGTGTGATAGTCTGGGGGGGGGGGGGGGCATCGCATACGACACTCAGACACCCATAGTAGTGGGACGAGGGACAATGACAGCTCAGCGATATGTTCAGGACATCCTGCAGCCACATGTGTTCCTCTCATGGCGGCTTCCAGCAGGATAATGCTCGGCCGCGCACACATGGGGGTCCCAGGAGCCCCCACAACATTGTCACACCATGACTGCCCGGCCACCAGATTTATCACCAGTAGAACATGTATGGGATCATCTGGGATGCTGTCGACAGCCTACGAGTTTGCACAATTTAGAGGCTCTGTTTAAGCAAATTTGCTGTAGAATATCATACAGAACCTGTATGCCTCCATGCCCCCCGTATCACATCTTGTATCCAAGCTAGAGGCGGTACAACATGGTACTACAGCCTCCATGCCCACCTGTATCACATCTTGTATCCAAGCTAGAGGCGGTACAACAGGGTACTAGAGCCTCCATGCCCACCCGTATCACATCTTGTATCCAAGCTAGAGGCGGTACAACAGGGTACTAGAGCCTCCATGCCCACCTGTATCACATCTTGTATCCAAGCTAGAGGCGGTACAACAGGGTACTAGAGCCTCCATGCCCACCCGTATCACATCTTGTATACACGCTAGAGGCGATACAACAGGGTACTAGAGCCTCCATGCTCACCTGTATCACATCTTGTATCCAAGCTAGAGGCGGTACAACAAGGTACTAGAGCTACCATCCCCATCCACATCACATCCTGTATCCAAGTTAGGGAGTCTACAGCGTACTGCTTGCAAGTTTATATAGACCCTGCAGTTTCCCTACCACACATGCACTCGACAATCCCATAGATGTCCATTCACAGTTGAGGCGAGATTTGAACCCCCAAACCCAGCATTATGCTGACCACTATGCTCTTAGCACCCCCACACTAGAGCCTCCATGCCCGCGTGTAGCATATCTTGTATCCAAGCTAGAGTCGGTACAACAGGGTACTAGAGCCTCCATGCCCACCTGTATCACATCTTGTATCCAAGTTAGAGGCGGTACAACAGGGTACTAGAGCCTCGATGCCCACCCGTATCACATCTTGTATCCAAGCTAGAGGCGGTACAACAGGGTACTAGAGCCTCCATGCCCGCCTGTATCACATCTTGTATCCAAGCTAGAGGCAGTACAACAGGGTACTAGAGCCTCCATGCCTGTCCGTATCACATCTTGTATCCAAGCTAGAGGCGGTACAACAGAGTACTAGAGCCTCCATGCCCGCCTGTATCACATCTTGTATCCAAGCTAGAGGCGGTACAACAGGGTACTAGAGCCTCCATGCCAGCCCGTATCACATCTTGTATCCAAGCTAGAGGCATCCCAACAGGGCACTAGAGATTCCATGCCAGCCCGTATCACATCTTGTATCCAAGCTAGAGGCGTCCCAACAGGGCACTAGAGCCTCCATGCCAGCCCGTATCACATCTTGTATCCAAGCTAGAGGCGGTACAACAGCGTACTAGAGCCTCCATGCCCGCCTGTATCACATCTTGTATCCACGCTAGAGGCGTCCCAACAGGGTACTAGAGCCTCTATGCCTGCCCGTATCACATCTTGTATCCAAGCTAGAGGCGGTACAACAGGGTACTAGAGCCTCCATGCCCCCCCGTATCACATCTTGTATCCAAGCTAGAGGTGGTACAACAGGGTACTAGAGCCTCCATGCCACCCTTATCACATCTTGTATCCAAGCTAGAGGTGGTACAACAGGGTATAGAGCCTCCATGCCCGCCCGTATCACATCTTGTATCCAAGCTAGAGGCATCCCAACAGGGAACTAGAGCCTCCATGCCCCCCGTATCACATCCTGTATCCACACTAGTTACCGGCCGATGATTATAGATCTAAGTGGGTTCCTATGGGCCTAGGGTCTCATTTTAGAACATTATTTGTATGGGGCGCAGCCTTTTGGTCTTTGTATTAAATTAAGGCCTCATTTAATATCCTTTTACTCTAATTAAAGAGGACACAAAAATAATTGAAAACCATCAATAGTGAAATCACGACGACAGAACAAAGTTTATGTAGACCCTGCAGTTTCCCTGCCTCACATGCACTCTATCGACAATCCCATAGACGTCCATTCAACTTAACAGTTTGTATATAGAAAACGAGAGAAAATCATTCCAGGCCATATACATTGTGCAGATGTTGGCAAAGTGTGATCTGTACCATAACCCTAGCGCTGCACGGCCCACCAAGCTGTTAGCCACCAAAAATGTAGGTGGGTATGGGTGACACTGACCCTCGCCTAGGTCGGCTCATCAGGCCTCACAACTCCACTACCGCACCCACTTGCCGTTGTAACGGTCGACCCATAGTTCCACCCAATCACAACTGTAGGCCTAAGCACTATTTATATGCCTCCAACCGCAGAGTCTTTGTCCTTAGGGAGACGCACGCATTTTACTTATCACAAGAAAATGGAAAATTCCTGCCAAAATATTCGCTCTGCGTGCTGAAAACCCTGAAAGAGCCAACTGAGATGAACCTTCAGGAGATTTCCGTTGGAAAAATAGTTGCTTTGCCACCGGCCTATCTGTCTATTCCACCAGCTCATTTGCATACGTCACTGAGCAAGCGCTGTGATTGGCTGACACTGTAGCTTTATTGTTAGTGTAGCACCACCCACGAGGAGCTTTATTATGGACATCTTGATGCAGCCATAGGTGGATTCCTCTCCCCTGATGTGTCTCCTTCTCAGTGACGTGGCCGCAGCCTATGATGGCGCCCTGACTAGAGGTAGAACAGAGACTCTGAAGTCGTACACTGAGGAATATGCTGCATCTATGTGATCGGATTGTCCATGACAGAACACTCCATACCCACCTGTTACCTCCCGCCATTCGCTCCAGTCTCTCTACACGGCATATCAGCATTGGTTGCATCGGTGGGTCCAGTACGAACATCACGTGACCACCGCATCCTGCGATGGTCTGCAGCGGTCACATGCCGTACATATCAGCCTCATCTCTGCAGCCACTGCTAGGCTGTAGAAGTCACGGGGAGATGCAACAAGCTATGACACACAAAAAGCAAACACACGTGGCGCCTCCTAGTGCAGAAACCTCGGTAATGAAAATGGGAACGGCGTTAATAGGAATACTGCTCACCTGGGGGAGTCGTGGAGCTCGGGCAGAACTCTGGCAGACATGTCTGCTTCTATCACGTAGGAGGACGTCACAAAAACAACTACTGAAGGAAAAGTGGCGGACATTCTGGCGCTGCTGGCGTGAGATCCAGTAATAGCGGGATGAGAGAAGAGATAACCATACTAGTAAAGACAGAAGACTCCAAGGTAAATATATATATACTGTATATGCAGGTTAGACTGATCATCGTATCCAGTAGGCCTTAACCACGTCATGATTAGGGGTTTCCCAAAATGATACCTTAAAAAATATATATAAATCCTGCAAAAAAACAAATTCCCAGGATTTTTGAAACACAAAGATGAAAAATTTCTCTGCTAAGAAACAATCTTGGCCTCATTGTTAACCCCTTAGTGACCTTAAGGACCAAGCAATTTTTGTCTTCGCATTGTAAGAGCCATAACTGTGACATAGCCACACGAGAGCTTGTTTTTGGGGGGAGATGAGTTGTGTATATATATATATATATATATATATTTGTATTCTATCTATTGCTTGTGATTGTTTTATGTAAGGGGTTAAACTGCCAAGATCTGAGATTTCTCCTCTCCAGGCAGTTAGAGCAGGAGCCTGGCTGTCAGTAGTCGGCCAAGCCACTGCCTTAAGATATATGTGCAGGTTTAAAGCCCATTAGTGAGGTCAGTAGAAAGGCGTATTGGGGGTCACTGAGGGGTTAAGTGTTTTTTTCTCTTCTGCAGGGAATTGAACTTTCTGCCAGATTTCTGCACAAATTTTTTGTACAGTGAAAAGTGACACAAGTTACTACTGTACTTTATAAACCGTATCAGTTGTTCACAGGTGTCAAGATCTCTGCTTCTCAACCCCCTACAGTCTGGCTTCTGACCCCAACACTCGACAGAAACTGCCCTTACAAAGGTGTCAAACGACCTCCTGACAGCCAAATCGAGGGGTGATTACTCCCTACTGATCCTCCATGATCTCTCTGTAGCATTCAATACTGTTGACCACAAACTCCTCCTCAGTATGCTACGCTCCATTGGCCTAA
The DNA here is from genome assembly GCF_035609145.1 of Eleutherodactylus coqui. Taxonomy (NCBI): domain Eukaryota; kingdom Metazoa; phylum Chordata; class Amphibia; order Anura; family Eleutherodactylidae; genus Eleutherodactylus; species Eleutherodactylus coqui. The sequence continues at coordinate 18,388,859 of NC_089844.1, forward strand.
AGGATACTGCCCTCTCCTGGTTCTCCTCCTACCTATCTGACTACTCCTTCAGTGTCTCCTTTGCTGGCTCTACCTCCCCTCCTCTTCCCCCTTGCTGTTGTGGTCCCCCAGGGCTGGGTCCTCGGCCCCTTCCCCTCCTCTTCCCCTTGCTGTTGGGGTCCCCGGCCCCTTCCCCTCCTCTTTCTCTTGCTGTTGGGATCCCCCAGGGCTCGGTCCTTGGCCCCCTCCTCTTCCCCTTGCTGTCAGGGTCCCCCAGGGCTGGGTCCTCGGCCCCTTCCCCTCCTCTTACCCTTGCTGTTGGGGTCCCCCAGGGCTCGGTCCTCAGCCCCCTCCTCTTCCCCTTGCTGTCAGGGTCCCCCAGGGCTCGGTCCTCGGCCCCTTCCCCTCCTCTTTCCCTTGCTGTTGGGATCCCCCAGGGCTCGGTTCTCGGCCCCCTCCCCTCCTCTTTCCCTTGCTGTTGGGGTCCCCCAGGGCTCGGTCCCCTCCTCTTCCCCTTGCTGTTGGGGTCCCCCAGGGCTTGGTCCTTGGCCCAATCCTTTTCTCCATCTACACAGCCTCTATTGGACAAACCATCAGGAGTTTTGACCTCCAACACCACCTCTACACTGATGACACCCAGCTATACACCTCTTCCCGTGACATCTCTGCACCTTTCCCCCAAAACACCACCGACTGTCTGTCCGCTGTCTCTAACACTATGTCCTCTCTCTACCTAAAACTAAATCTCCCTAAAACTGACCTCCTGGTGTTTCCGCCCAAATCATATTTGCCAACAATATACAGCGCGCATGTGTAGAGGGGATCCCAGAGTACGTCACATGGAGCGCATCCGTTCTCGCGAGAAACAGAGCGTTCCATAGCGGCGCTTCAAGTCCTACTGCGCATGTCATTCCTTTGATGAGTACTGAGAATGCGTCACAGAAGGTGTATCGGACATAGCAGGGTGTCATTGATTCAAAGATGAATGATAACGGAGTTACATTGGCCATCAATTGGTAAAACAAACGCAGCAGTTAATAGTGTGGTTGTCAAACTATAGACAAAGGTAAGTATGGGACAAGCATATAAATCCACCTCATACAAAGTGTATGACCAATAGTAATACACAATCACGGGGCCTTTTACACTTCGTTACCATATATAGCAAGTAATGGCCATAAATATACATATGGGCACTAATATAATATTATATGCATAAGGGTAAATAGACAACCCATATTAATGACAATCACAAGATGGCACAGCAGAAAAAAAAGGAAAAAAAAACATTTTCCAAGGTATAGATGTCATCTTAATTTTTATTTTTAACCATAGTCATAATAAATTCAAATCTGCAATTTCGGCGCACATCATACAAACTGCAGTATATGCCATCAAAAATATAAATGTCGCCAGTGTAAAAATACAAAGTACAACAGCCGAAAGGATGGATCACTGGCAGCGGAGAAAAAAGCACATAGACCTATGAGACAAAGACAAAAAAAGGGAGTTAAAAACAACTTAAAAACACAATGACATAATCAGATATCCTGAAGTAAGCGGCGGAGCACGTTACCTGCAACCAATACAGTAGAGTTCAAAGATGGGGGGAGTAATCATACTCCAGATTCAATCCCCTAGGGGTCATTGTGTCCAACTCATGGATCCAATATAACTGTAAAATCCTATCGCCCCCTCTTGGTGATGCCGCTACGTGGTCGATGACACGGGATTTCAGTTGGCAAATGGCGTGATTCATTTCTCCGAAATGCTTCGGTATCGGTAAGCTATTGCTTTTGGTGCTGATAGTGCTCTTGTGGTTGACAATTCGTGAGCGGACCTTCATTGTGGTTTCGCCCACGTATGCCAAACCACAAGGGCATGTTATCAGATAGATTACATAGCTCGAGGTACATGGAAATCGTCCCTTAATTCTATATTTATTTCCACGTAATGGATGTTGGAAGTGGTCACCCTTCAAGAGGTTGCCGCAGCAAGAACACCCAGACAGGGGAAATTGCCATTCCTTACAGGTGTAAAGGTAGGTTGTATAGAACTACTCACAGTAGGAAAGAGAGATTTAACAAGCCTATTGCCAATATTAGGGCCCCTCCTAAAAGACACCAACGGGGCTGTCTTGAATTCCGGGACATTCGTATCACTATTGGCTAGTAATTGCCAATGCTTTCTAATGATTGCAGAAACCTTTCTACTATGGCAATTCTAAGTTGAAACAAAAGGTCCCCTGTGTCCTCTTCGGGGGTTTAGGTCTCAATAAATCATCCTGCGACAATGTTCTGACTTTAGTTTCAGCTTCATGTAGGAGAGTTTTGGGATATCCCCTCTTCAAAAATTTGTCACACATGCTAGTCAGTCTAGTGTCAATGAAATCATCATGGGTCACTGGTCTGAGCCGTAGTAACTGACTCCATAAAAGGGAGTTCTGCATAGATTCTAGATGTAGGCTATCGCAGACCAATAAACTGTTACGGTCCGTTGGTCAATATAACGCTACCAGTATAGGATTTTATCCGCATAGATAGAGGGATAGACAAACTCTTCCTCAAAATAGCGCATGTATGCATTGGCATAGGTAGGTGCCATATTCGAGCCCATTGCGGTCCCCTGTCGCTGCCGGTAGTACACCCCCTCGAACACAAAATAGTTGTTAGTGAGGATGTACTCCAGCAGCGAGAGGGCAAACCGCGAACAGGCCGCTGTATAGCTGTGGATGCCGGACGCCAGCCCGCATCAGCCGGGTGGATGGATCGCTGCAGCTGAAGCATAATTATCTTCCGTTTCGCACACATCCTATGGCTGATTTGTAACACATGTATTCATTGTTCACTTATGTGTTAGTATGTTCTGATTGGCTCATGTCTAGAAATGAGCGAGCACCAAAATGCTCGGGTGCTCGTTACTCAGGACGAATTTATCGCGATGCTCGAGGGTTCGTTTCGAGTAACGAACCCCATTGAAGTCAATGGGCGACCCGAGCATTTTTGTATTTCGCCGATGCTCGCTAAGGTTTTCATGTGTGAAAATCTAGGCAATTCAGGAAAGTGATGGGAACGACACAGCAACGGATAGGGCAGGCGAGGGGCTACATGTTGGGCTGCATCTCAAGTTCACAGGTCCCACTATTAAGCCACAATAGCGGCAAGAGTGCCCCCCCCTCCCAACAATTTTTACTTCTGAAAAGCCCTCATTAGCAATGCATACCTTAGCTAAGCACCACACTACCTCCAACAAAGCACAATCACTGCCTGCATGACACTCCGCTGCCACTTCTCCTGGGTTACATGCTGCCCAACCCCCCCCCCACGACCCAGTGTCCACAGCGCACACCAAACTGTCCCTGCCCAGCCTTCAGCTGCCCTCATGCCACGCCACTCTCATGTCTATTTATAAGTGCGTCTGCCAGAGGCAAAGCAGGCACACACTGCAGAGGGTTGGCACGGCTAGGCAGCGACCCCCCCATAAAAGAGGCGGGCCGATAGTCCACAATGCTGTACAGAAGCAATGAGAAATCCAATCCTGTGCCACCTCCATCTGGAGCTGCACACGTGGGCATAGCAATGGGGAGCCTATGTGCCACACACTATTCATTCTGTCAAGGTGTCTGCACGCCCCAGTCAGACCGCGGTTTTTTATAAATAGTCACAGGCAGGTACAACTCCGCAATGGGAATTCCGTGTGCACCCACAGCATGGGTGGCTCCCTGGAACCCACCCGCTGTACATAAATGTATCCCATTGCATTGCCCATCACAGCTGAGGTAATGTCGTGGTTAATGCAGGTGGGCTTCGGCCCACACTGCATGCCCCAGTCTGACTGGGGTTCTTTAGAAGTGGACAGATGTAGGTTAAACTCCGTGTGCACCTACAGCATGGGTGGCTCCCTGGAACCCACTGGTGGTACATAAATATATCCCATTGCAGTGCCCTACTCAGCAGAGCTAACGTCAGATACAATACAGGTGGGCTTTGGCCCACACTGCATGCCCCAGTCAGACTGGTAATATGTACCTTAACAGTAACCTCGTTGGTGGTAATGTGGTGGTGACTGCGGACCTAGTAGCGCGGTTTTATGTAGTTGGTTTTCGGAATGTGGCCATGATTAAGTGGTCCGTGGCGGGGGGATGGTGGTGGTGCTCTCTTGTTGTGTCGTTAAAGGTGAAATTCTTGGACTGCCACCAGACGGACCAATGCAAAGGTATTTGCCAAGAATGTTTTCATTGTTGGAGGAGGAGGGGGATGTTTTGGAGGCACTATGTGTCCTCTCCACGTGTCCGTGGTTATATGCACCTTAACAGTAACAGAGTTGGTGGGAAATGGCCTCGCCGCCATCATGTCTTTGTGAAGCCTCTGTTTCCACACCCCAGTGACATACCATTAGCTGCGGTATAGGCAGAGCCCAGAATTATTAACATTTCAGCGGTAGCATTAGGGACAGGCCCCACTAACATATCACTAGCAGCAGTATAGGGGGAGCGCAATCTTAGTTCCATTTCAGTAATAGTAGCACTCAAGACAGGCCCCAGTAACAATTCCGAAGCAGCAGTATAGGAGGAGCGCAGTCTTAGTTCCATTTCAGTAATAGTAGCACTCAAGACAAGCCCCAGTAACAATTCCCATTGCAGCAGTTTAGGGAGATAACAGTCTCTTTCACATTTTAGTAGCTGCAGTATAGACAAGGCCCCAGTTTATGTAGCAAAAGTGTAGGCCAACCCCACACACCTTTCTGTACCATGAGTGCAGGCGAAGAACATAGAAATTACAATGATTACACTGTAGGTGAGGGCCCAAAAAAATTGGTGTAGCAACAGTACTAATGTACCTCAGAAAAAATTGGCCATGCCCAACCAAGATGGCAGGTGAAACCCATTAATCGCTTTGGTTAATGTGGCTTAAGTGGTAACTAGGCCTGGAGGCAGCCCAGTTTAACGAAAAATTGGTTCAAGTTAAAGTTTCATCGCTTGTAAGAGCATTGAAACATATAAAAATTGTTTGGAAAAATTATATGAGTGAGCCTTGTGGCCCTAAGAAAAATTGCCCGTTCAGCGTGATTACGTGAGGTTTCAGGAGGAGGAGCAGGAGGAGGAGGAGGAGGAATATTAGACACAGATTGATGAAGCAGAAATGTCCCCGTTTTGGATGGTGATACAGAACGATGCTTCCATCCGCGGGTGCAGCCTATGTATTGCTTAGGTATCGCTGCTGTCCGCTGGTGGAGAAGAGAAGTCTGGGGAAATCCAGGCTTTGTTCATCTTGATGAGTGTTAGCCTGTCGGCACTGTCGGTTGACAGGCGTGTACGCTTATCTGTGATGATTCCCCCAGCCGCACTAAACACCCTCTCTGACAAGACGCTAGCCGCAGGACAAGCAAGCACCTCCAGGGCATACAGCGCGAGTTCAGGCCACGGGTCCAGCTTCGACACCCAGTAGTTGTAGGGGGCAGAGGCGTCACGGAGGATGGTCGTGCGATGGGCTACGTACTCCCTCACCATCCTTTTACAGTGCTCCCGCCGACTCAGCCGTGACTGGGGAGCGGTGACACAGTCTTGCTGGGGAGCCATAAAGCTGTCCAGGGCCTTACAGACTGTTGCACTGCCTGTGCTGAACATGCTGCTCGATCTCCGCACCTCCCCTGCTACCTGGCCCTCGGAACTGCGCCTTCTGCCACTAGCACTGTCGGATGGGAATTTTACCATCAGCTTGTCCGCCAGGGTCCTGTGGTATAGCAACACTCTCGAACCCCTTTCCTCTTCGGGAATGAGAGTGGAAAGGTTCTCCTTATACCGTGGGTCGAGCAGTGTGTACACCCAGTAATCTGTAGTGGCCAGAATGCGTGCAACACGAGGGTCACGAGAAAGGCATCCTAACATGAAGTCAGCCATGTGTGCCAGGGTACCTGTACGCAACACATGGCTGTCTTCACTAGGAAGATCACTTTCAGGATCCTCCTCCTCCTCCTCCTCCGCCTTCTCCTGCTCAGGCCATACACGCTGAAAGGATGACAGGCAAGCAGCATGGGTACCGTCAGCAGTGGGCCAAGCTGTCTCTTCCCCCTCCTCCTCATCCTCCTCATGCTCCTCCTCCTCCTCCTCAACGCGCTGAGATATAGACAGGAGGGTGCTCTGACTATCCAGTGACATACTGTCTTCCCCCGCCTCCGTTTCCGAGCGCAAAGCATTTGCCTTTATGCTTTGCAGGGAACTTCTCAAGAGGCATAGCAGAGGAATGGTGACGCTAATGATTGCAGCATCGCCGCTCACCACCTGGGTAGACTCCTCAAACTTTCCAAGGACCTGGCAGATGTCTGCCAACCAGGCCCACTCTTCTGAAAATAATTGAGGAGGCTGACTCCCACTGCGCCGCCCATGTTGGAGTTGGTATTCCACTATAGCTCTACGCTGCTCATAGAGCCTGGCCAAATTGTGGAGCGTAGAGTTCCACCGTGTGGGCACGTCGCACAGCAGTCGGTGCACTGGCAGATTAAACCGATGTTGCAGGGTGCGCAGGGTGGCAGCGTCCGTGTGGGACTTGCGGAAATGTGCGCAGAGCCAGCGCACCTTTCCGAGCAGGTCTGACAAGCGTGGGTAGCTTTTCAGAAAGCGCTGAACCACCAAATTAAAGACGTGGGCCAGGCATGGCACGTGCGTGAGGCTGCCGAGCTGCAGAGCCGCCACCAGGTTACGACCGTTGTCACACACGACCATGCCCGGTTGGAGGCTCAGCGGCGCAAGCCAACGGTCGGTCTGCTCTGTTAGACCCCGCAGCAGTTCGTGGGCCGTGTGCCTCTTCTCTCCTAAGCTGAGTAGTTTCAGCACGGTCTGCTGACGCTTGCCCACCGCTGTGCTACCACGCCGCGCGACACCGACTGCTGGCGACGTCCTGCTGCTGCTGACACATCTAGATTGCGAGACAGAGGTTGAGGAGGAGGAGGAGGAGGAGGAGGGTGCTTTGGTGGAGGAAGCATACACCGCCGAACATACCACCACCGAGCTGGGGCCCGCAATTCTGGGGGTGGGTAGGACGTGAGCGGTCCCAGGCTCTGACTCTGTCCCAGCCTCCACTAAATTCACCCAATGTGCCGTCAGGGAGATGTAGTGGCCCTGCCCGCCTGTGCTTGTCCACGTGTCCGTTGTTAAGTGGACCTTGCCAGTAACCGCGTTGGTGAGGGCGCGTACAATGTTGCGGGAGACGTGGTCGTGCAGGGCTGGGACGGCACATCGGGAAAAGTAGTGGCGACTGGGAACTGAGTAGCGCGGGGCCGCCACCGCCATCATACTTTTGAAGGACTCCGTTTCCACAACCCTATACGGCAGCATCTCAAGGCTGATAAATTTGGCTATGTGGACGGTTAACGCTTGAGCGTGCGGGTGCGTGGCGGCGTACTTGCGCTTCCACTCAAAGACTTGCGCTAGCGACGGCTGGACGGTGCGGTGCGAGACATTGCTGGATGGGGCCGAGGACAGCGGAGGTGAGGCTGTGGGTGCAGGCCATGAGACGGTTGTGCCTGTGTCCTCAGAGGGGGGTTGGATCTCAGTGGCAGGTTGGGCACAGGGGGAGAGGCAGCGGTGCAAACCGGAGGCGGTGAACGGCCTTCGTCCCACCTTGTGGGGTGCTTGGCCATCATATGTTTGCGCATGCTGGTGGTGGTGAGGCTGTTGGTGGTGGCTCCCCGGCTGATCTTGGCGCGACAAAGGTTGCACACCACTGTTCGTCGGTCGTTAGGCGTCTCTGTGAAAAACTGCCAGACCCTAGAGCACCTCGGCCTCTGCAGGGTGGCATGGCGCGAGGGTGCGCTTTGGGAAACAGTTGGTGGATTATTCGGTCTGGCCCTGCCTCTACCCCTGGACACCGCACTGCCTCTTGCAACCTGCCCTGCTGCTGCCCTTGCCTCCTCCTCTGAAGACCTGTCCTGAGTAGGCGTTGCACACTAGGTGGGGTCAGTCACCTCATCGTCCTGCTGCTCTTCCTCCGAATCCTCTGTGCGCTCCTCCCTCGCACTGCCCTTACTACTACCTCACTGCAAGACAACTGTGTCTCATCGTCATCGTCCTCCTCACCCACTGAAAGGTCTTGAGACAGTTGCCGGAAGTCCCCAGCCTCATCCCCCGGACCCCGGGAACTTTCCAATGGTTGGGCATCAGTGACAATAAACTCCTCTGGTGGGAGAGGAACCACTGCTGCCCAATCTGAGCAGGGGCCCGAGAACAGTTCCTGGGAGTCTTCCCGCTCCTGAGCATGTGTCATTGTAGTGGAGTGAGGAGGCTGGGAGGAAGGAGGAGCAGCAGCCAGAGGATTCGGATTTGCAGCACTGGACGGCGCAGAACTGTGGGTGGATGATAGCTTGCTCGAAGCACTTTCTGCCATCCACGACAGGACCTGCTCACACTGCTCATTTTCTAATAAAGGTCTCCCGCGTGGACCCATTAATTGGGCGATCAATGTGGGGACGCCAGAAACGTGCCTCTCTCCTAATCGCGCAGCAGTCGCCTGCGATACACCTTGATCAGGAGCTCGGCCTGTGCCCACACCCTCACTTGGGCCTACGCGTCCTCGGCCACGTCCACGTCCTCTAGGCCTACCCCTACCCCTCAGCATGCTGTATTACCAGTGATTTTTCCCAGGCAGGAAATAAATTGGCGCAAGCCTGCAGGCCAAATAGAATGTTTCCCTTTTTTTTTTTAAAGGGAAGGCCCACTGACTATATTCAATCAGATAAGATTAGAACTGTGTTCCACAGTACTGCAGTGTTATATGAAGTGCAGCAGAGCAGTGATTTTTCCCCGGCAGGAAATAAATTGGCGTAAGCCTGCTGTTAAACGTAGCTGGCTGCGTATGATTTCCTTACGTTCTCCACCCACCACACACGTACCCAGAACGCTGAGGACTGTCAGAGGCAGGCCAAATAGAATGTTTCCCTTTTTTTTTTTTAAAGGGAAGGCCCACTGACTATATTCAATCAGATAAGATTAGAACTGTGTTCCACAGAACTGCAGTGTTATAGGAAGTGCAGCAGAGCGGTGATTTTTTCCCAGGCAGGAAATAAATTGGCGCAAGCCTGCTGTTAAACGTAGCTGGCTGCGTATGATTTCTTTACGTTCTCCACTCACCACACACGTACCCAGAACGCTGAGGACTGTCAGAGGCAGGCCAAATAGAATGTTTCCCTTTTTTTTTTAAAGAAAAGGCCCACTGACTATATTCAATCAATAATATATGTCTTCTGGCCCTGCCTACACAATTCTGTCCCTGTAGTATTACTGCAGGACGCAATGCTCTGCACAGCCGATTTTGAAAAAAAAATAATTGTGCAACACTGCTAACAGCAGCCTCCACACAACTGCACACGGATAGATGTGGCCCTAAGAAGGACCGTTGGGGTTCTTGAAGCCTACACTCACTCCTAACACTCTCCCTACAGCAGCTCCAACACAACAGCACTTTCGCTCAGCTAACTCACAAGGCATCTGAGGCGAGCCGCGGGAGGGGCCGACTTTTATACTCGGGTGACATCTGATCGCCCCAGCCACTCACTGCAGGGGGGTGGTATAGGGCTTGAACGTCACAGGGGGAAGTTGTAATGCCTTCCCTGTCTTTCAATTGGCCAGAAAAGCGCGCTAACGTCTCAGAGAGGAAAGTGAAAGTAACCCGAACACCGCGTGGTACTCGTCACGAGTAACGAGCATCCCGAACACCCTAATATTCGCCCGAGCATCAAGCTCGGACGAGTACGTTCGCTCATCTCTAGTAATGAACACCAGAGGGGGCTGTATATGGGCTCATATAAATATGTATATAAATACATATACATTTGTACACTGTTGCAAATGGATCTGGATAAATTGGGGACAGAAAAGTTGTAAATGAGGTTTAACACTGATAAATGTGCGGTTCTGCCGATGGGCAGGAAATACATGTCACCATTACAAACTAAATGGGAAACCACTGGGGAACACTGAGATGGAGAAGAACTTGGGGGTTTTAGTTAACTGGAGCAACCAGTGTCAGGCAGCTGCTGCCAAGGTAAATAGGATCATCGGGTGCATCAGAAGAGGTCTAGGGCCACATGACAAGAACATTGTTCTTCCTCCTTACAAGTCACTGGTCCGACCACACATGGAGTATTGTGCACAGTTTTGGCCACCGGTACTCAAGAAGGACATATCAGAGCTTGAGCGGGTACAAAGGCGGCAACTAACTTAATAAATGGAATGGGCGACTACAATACCCAGAGAGGGTATGAACATTGGGATTATTTAGTCAAGAAAAAAACATTTGAGGGGCGACCTAATAACTATGTATAGATATATCAGGGGATAGTAATCATTTATTTATACCCAGGACTGTAACAAGGGGGTATTGATGAATTGTCCCCGTTCTGTCCAGACTGTTAGGGGGTGTTGGGACCAGTGGATGTGTGAGGGCACAGAAGGTGACCGGGCTCAGGACCCCCCGACAGACCACCAGTAGAGAGGAGCGTCTGACCAGACTGTTAAGAGGTGTTGGGACCAGTGGATGTGTGAGGGCACACAAGGTGACCGGGCTCAGGACGCCCCATACAGACCACCAGTAGAGAGGAGCGTCTGACCAGACTGTTAGGAGGTGTTGGTACTAGTGGATGTGTGAGGGCACACAAGGTGACCGGGCTCAGGACGCCCCCTACAGACCACCAGTAGAGAGGAGCATCTGACCAGACTGTTAGGAGGTGTTGGGACCGGTGGATGTGTGAGGGCACACAAGGTGACCGGACTCAGGACGCCCCCTACAGACCACCAGTAGAGAGGAGCATCTGATCGTCCAACAAGCACCAGCAGCATCAACTGTTTCATTGTCCGCCATCCAGACAGGTAGCTAAACAACATTTGGTCTAGCGGCCCCGATTATATGTATGGCCTTTGACACTCACCGACGACTCTGTTTGCAGTGGTGTCATGAATGATGAAACTGGACGCTACGGAGGGGAATTGGGTTGTCTTCAGCGATGAATCCAGGTATAGTTTGGGCGCTGACGACGGACGTGTTTGTGTCTGGAGACCTCGGGGTGAGCGCCTCAATCCTTCCTTTGCTGTAGAGCGGCACACTGCCCCCTGCTAGTGTGATAGTCTGGGGGGGGGGGGGGCATCGCATACGACAGTCAGTCACCCATAGTAGTGGGACGAGGGACAACGACAGCTCAGCGATATGTTCAGGACATCCTGCAGCCACATGTGTTCCTCTCATGGCGGCTTCCAGCAGGATAATGCTCGGCCGCGCACACATGGGGGTCCCAGGAAGCCCCCACAACATTGTCACACCATGATTGCCCGGCCACCAGATTTATCACCAGTAGAACATGTATGGAAATCTGGGATGCTGTCGACAGCCTACGAGTTTGCACAATTTAGAGGCTCGGTTTAAGCAAATTTGCTGCAGAATATCATACAGAACCTGTATGCCTCCATGCCCACCCGTATCACATCTTGTATCCAAGCTAGAGGCGGTACAACAGGGTACTAGAGCCTCCATGCCCACCCGTATCACATCTTGTATCCAAGCTAGAGGCGGCACAACAGGGTACTAGAGCCTCCATGCCCGCCTGTATCACATCTTGTATCCAAGCTAGAGGCGGTACAACAGGGTACTAGAGCCTCCATGCCTGCCTGTATCACATCTTGTATCCAAGCTACAAGGCGTACAACAGGGTACTAGAGCCTCCATGCCCGCCTGTATCACATCTTGTATCCAAGCTAGAGGCGGTACAACAGGGTACTAGAGCCCCCATGCCCGCCTGTATCACATCTTGTATCCAAGCTAGAGGCGATACAACAGGGTGCTAGAGCTACCATCCCCATCCACATCACATTCTGTATCCAAGTCAGGGAGTCTACAGCGTACTGCTTGCAAGTTTATAGAGACCCTGCAGTTTCCCTACCACACATGCACTCGACAATCCCATAGATGTCCATTCACAGTTGAGGCGAGATTTGAACCCCCAAACCCAGCATTATGCTGACCACTATGCTCTTAGCACCCCTACACTAGAGCCTCCATGCCCGCGTGTATCATATCTTGTATCCAAGTTAGAGGCGGTACAACAGGGTACTAGAGCCTCCATGCCCACCTGTATCACATCTTGTATCCAAGCTAGAGGTGGTACAACAGGGTATCAGAGCCTCTATGCCCATCCGTATCACATCTTGTATCCAAGCTATAGACGGTCCAATAGTGGAATTGGAGTCTCCATGCCAGCCTGTATCACATCCTGTATCCAAGTTAGAGGCGGTACAACAGGGTACTAGAGCCTCCATGCCCATCCGTATCACATCTTGTATCCAAGCTATAGAAGGTCCAATAGTGGAATTGGAGTCTCCATGCCAGCCTGTATCACATCTTGTATCCAAGTTAGAGGCGGTACAACAGGGTACTAGAGCCTCCATGCCCATCCGTATCACATCTTGTATCCAAGCTATAGAAGGTCCAATAGTGGAATTGGAGTCTCCATGCCAGCCTGTATCACATCTTGTATCCAAGTTAGAGGCGGTACAACAGGGTACTAGAGCCTCCATGCCCGCCCGTATAACATCTTGTATCCAAGCTAGAGGCAGTACAACAGGGTACTAGAGCCTCCATGCCCGCCTGTATCACATCTTGTATCCAAGCTAGAGGTGGTACAACAGGGTACTAGAGCCTCCATGCCCACCTGTATCACATCTTGTATCCAAGTTAGAGGCGGTACAACAGGGTACTAGAGCCTCCATGCCTGCCTGTATCACATCTTGTATCCAAGTTAGAGGCGGTACAACAGGGTACTAGAGCCTCCATGCCCGCCTGTATCACATCTTGTATCCAAGTTAGAGGCGGTACAACAGGGTACTAGAGCCTCCATGCCCATCCGTATCACATCTTGTATCCAAGCTATAGAAGGTCCAATAGTGGAATTGGAGTCTCCATGCCAGCCTGTATCACATCTTGTATCCAAGCTATAGAAGGTCCAATAGTGGAATTGGAGTCTCCATGCCAGCCTGTATCACATCTTGTATCCAAGTTAGAGGCGGTACAACAGGGTACTAGAGCCTCCATGCCTGCCTGTATCACATCTTGTATCCAAGCTAGAGGCGGTACAACACGGTACTAGAGTCTCGATGCCCATCCGTATCACATCTTGTATCCAAGCTATAGAAGGTCCAATAGTGGAATTGGAGTCTCCATGCTAGCCTGTATCACATCTTGTATCCAAGTTAGAGGCGGTACAACAGGGTACTAGAGCCTCCATGCCCACCTGTATCACATCTTGTATCCAAGCTAGAGGCGGTACAACAGGGTACTAGAGCCTCCATGCCTGCCTGTATCACATCTTGTATCCAAGCTAGAGGCGGTACAACACGGTACTAGAGTCTCCATGCCCATCCGTATCACATCTTGTATCCAAGCTATAGAAGGTCCAATAGTGGAATTGGAGTCTCCATACCAGCCTGTATCACATCTTGTATCCAAGCTAGAGGCGGTACAACAGGGTACTAGAGCCTCCATGCCTGCCTGTATCACATCTTGTATCCAAGCTAGAGGCGGTACAACAGGGTACTAGAGCCTCCATGTCCCCTGTATCACATCTTGTATCCAAGCTAGAGGCGGTACAACAGGGTACTAAAGCCTCCATGCCCGCCCATATCACATCTTGTATCGAAGCTAGAGGCGGTACAACAGGGTACTAGAGCCTCCATGCCTGCCCGTATCACATCTTGTATCCAAGCTAGAGGCGGTACAACAGGGTACTAGAGCCTCCATGCCTCCCGCATCGCATCTTGTATTCAAGCTAGAGGCGATACAACAGGGTCCTAGAGCCTCCATCCTTCCCCGTATTACATCTTTTAAAACAAATATTTTATTAATTTTCACAGTGGAAATAAAGTCCATTATAAACAAGCATAGAGATTCCGATCCCTACAGATGTGCAGATCTGTCCACAAGATTGATAAACATTAGATGAATATTTCCATTATAACTATGGGTCTATCATGTACCCAGTTGTGTCCAAGACATGAAAAATGTCTTGTCAGGGTTCTCATATTTATTCAGATCTCATATATGCAAAACCACTTATAGGGGAGCCATAATGGCTATTTCCTATCAGTTGTGGCCATAAAGCTGATGAGAAATCACCATGCAAGAGTGTAACTCCTGTGGGAAACAGTTACATCCTATATCAAAGGTGGAGGCGTCCCAACAGGGCACTAGAGATTCCATGCCAGCCCGTATCACATCTTGTATCCAAGCTAGAGGCGGTACAACAGGGTACTAGAGCCTCCATGCCAGCCCGTATCACATCTTGTATCCAAGCTAGAGGCATCCCAACAGGGTACTAGAGCCTCCATGACAGCCCGTATCACATCTTGTATCCAAGCTAGAGGCATCCCAACAGGGCACTAGAGCCTCCATGACAGCCCGTATCACATCTTGTATCCAAGCTAGAGGCGGTACAACAGGGTACTAGAGCCTCCATGCCTGCCCATATCACATCTTGTATCCAAGCTAGAGGCGGTACAACAGGGTACTAGAGCCTCCATGCCTGCCCGTATCACATCTTGTATCCAAGCTAGAGGTGGTACAACAGGGTACTAGAGCCTCCATGCCCCCCGTATCACATCATGTATCCAAGCTAGAGGCGGTACAACAGGGCACTAGAGCCTCCATGCCCCCCGTATCACATCCTGTATCCACGCTAGTCACCGGCCGATGATTATAGATCTAAGTGGGTTCCTAGGGGCCTAGGGTCTTGTGACACGTATGGGATACGATTGAACTGGATGATTGTGTAATCAAATAACTAGTTGCCGTATGAGTTAACCAGAACTTCAATGAACTAATGACCCGTCTGAATATTCTGCTAACATTTGTTCAATTCAGAATATTTTGAACATATATGGTAAGAACAGCAAGAATGACTCATAATATAACACAGATGTGATAACTTCATGGACAAAATATTCAATATATTGTGTTGCCAATCATCTACTACGCATGTCTAGAACCTGAATAGCCATATTAGAATGACGTATATACCCATAACTGCGCAGAAGCAGATATGCCACGTAATGTAAGAACGGCATAAATAGCAGTGATCTTCAGGGAAGAGTCGGGACTCGTTTTGTTGTGGTCGATAGACGTATCGGCGTACTAATCGGATTCCTCCTACCAATCGTACCTGGAGATCCCCCGATTGCGGAGTGATGCTACAATATCCGGTGATGTATTGATGCTTAACTTTGTTACCCATGTGATCTCAATGCCTATATGTTAATTAACTATTTTACTTACATATACTAAAGAGTAAATAAACTTGTGTTTTATATTTGTCTTACCTCAGACTGTGTGCTTAACGGGTATGTTAATGAGGTTAAAAAATTGCCAAAATCTTGAGCAGGTAAGACATAAATTGGCGTAGTCTGGCAGGATATTGTTGTCTTTGGTAAGGTTATATTACTGTATAATTTGGTATTGTGACAGTGCTTCTCAGTGCACGGGGGGGTTGCTGTCGCCATATTAGATTTTTGGCCCATTGCCAAGGGGTTCAAATGGTTATAACTTTGCTTTGATAGGTGATAGAGTAATAATAGTAAATACAAATTGATAGTTGCAGTAAGTAGTCCTTGTTGAACCCATTGGCATACTGCCAAAATATTATAAGTTCTGTAACTTTGAAGCAGGACTTGGGAGATTGGTGCCAGTTTGCACGGTGGTGTCTAGCAGTAAAGGGGACCACTGTGCAAAATTTCACCAATTGGCACGTTGCCAAAATTTTCAGAGTTCTGTAACTTTGAGGCAGGACTCGGGAAATCGGTGCCAGTTTGCAGGGTGGTGCCTCGCCGTAAAGGGGACCTCTGTGCAAAGTTTCACCAGATTGGCACGTTGCCAAAATTTTGTAAAGGGGAACTCTGTGCAGAGTTTCACCAAATTGGCACGTTGCCAAAACTTTCGGAGTTCTGTAACCTTGAGACAGGACTTGGGAAATTGGTGCCAATTTGCAGGGTGGTTTCTCGCAGTAAAGGGGACCTCTGTGCAAAGTTTCACCAATTGGCAAGTTGCCAAAATTTTGTGAGTTCTGTAAGGGGGAACTCTGCGCAAAAAGTTTCACCAATTGGCATTTTGCCAATAAGACAACAATATGTTTAGAAAAAGAACCAAGAAAGATAAAACTAAAATCGTTCAGAAAATAGACATCCCCGGCTGGTCCGAGGGTCCCTATGATATATTAGCTCAGGAGTTGATGCATAGTGGGCTTGCAGAATCATGGGATAGTAAGCTAAAAGATTCAGAGCCCCTCGATGTCGTTAAGGTACTCGAGGAGACCCCTGCCAAGGCAGGTGACGCAGTTCAGTTGGGTAGGAGAAATTGGGTATTGGCCTCAGCCTATAGGAATATCCATAAGAAGAAGTCCCAACTAATAAGAAAACTTAATCAGACGGAACAAAAGTTAGTAGAATCTGAAGGAAAGAGAGTGGTGTTGGAATGTAACCAAAGGCTGATAAAGGAAAAAATAGAACATTACCAGAATATTGCAGAAAAGGCTGTTGTAAAAGTTGCTCAGAATAAATATAAGGGGCGTAAAGGTAAAGTTGATAAGCGAAAGGTATCAAAAGCTATAGCTTCTGCTTCTGTGAACTGGGACCCAGATAAGTGGGATGGAGACTTATGGGATTCCTCATCTTCTTCGGGGGAGGAGGACTGGCATAAGGGGGATTGGGAAGACCCACCCAATCCAATAATTGATCCACCTGCTTTAAAACGTGCCCAGCCCATTAGCAGAAGGAAGGAAACTACTGAATATGGACCCGATACCCAGCCTATCGTAGGTCATGATGGGCAAAGGTTGCCCAGGTATGACGATCAGGGAAACTATATGTACGATGCCGATGGGAGACTGTTGGTGCAAGAAGAATTGGTGCCACATAGGCGCACCAGGCTTACCCTAGAGGATTTTTCTCAGTCAGAAGTTGATGATATACTGAGTAGATTTAGGCAAAGGCCTGGGGAATCTGACATACCATGGTTGGTCCGTCTATTTGAGCACGGGGCGACTGGGGTAATGTTGGATCCAAAAGATGCAATGAGATTTGTTACTCTAACTAGAGATCTAGTAATCAGTAGAAATTTTAGAGAATATTTTCCTAATCATCAAGGAGAAAGTGCTATTTCCCTGTTTAATATAGTAACCAATGGGTTTCTTAATAAATTCCCAACAGAGGCAGACATTCCAATCAATGACAAACCTTGGTACACTATCAGGGATGGCATTGAAAGGTTGAAGGAGGAAGCTATGAGGGTCTCATTAATTATCATCGAGCATATGGAAGATTATTTGGAGACTCGGCTGACAGCAGGAGTTAGAAATCGTTTAATTAAGACTGCACCTTCGGCTTATAAAGCCGTGATGATGACCCTACTTCTATCCATGACTAATGAGCCAATGTCTGCGGTTGTGGCTAGAATGCGGGAATTGCAAGATATGGGAAACTGGGATAGAGAGGAAAAGCGAACAGATCGTGATAGGTCTAGGAATCCTAGTTCCCAGGGGACTGGTGATTCAGGAGTGCCAAGGGTATCTCGTAGAGATATGTTTCAGGCTCTCCTGAAAGCTGGAGTCTCCAAGGACGCCATTGATGGAAAAGATACAGGTGATTTGTGGCGTCTTTATAAACAGAAGGTATTATCCAACAAAAAGGTGGATAAAAGGGAAGATTCAGTGGCCCCAAAAGCTTCTAAAAAGAGAGAGAAGCAGGTCACTAATTTAGAACCTAAGAAATTAGAATGGGAGGATTTTCAAAAGATCTATCCATGGAAGGAGATGGCTGCAATGGTAGCTAGCCAAGTGCAGGACCATATGAAGCCATCTGCTCCGCTCCTGGAGGAATCAGATTCTGATTCCGCATAGGTAGCAAGCCAAGCCCCTGTTTGGGTTAGGCGGGATGACAGACCCTATGTCCCGCTAGCCATACATTGGAAAGGGGGTAATGTCCAAAGGGTCCCAGCTTTAGTAGATACAGGGGCGGAGGCTACTCTGATTTATGGAAATCCCAAAAAGTTTAAAGGTCCAAAAGTTAATATTTCAGGATTGGGAGGAAAAGTTACCGAAGGAGTACAGACACAGGTAACTTTGAAATTGGGCAATTTGCCCTTACGTAAATACACGGTGTTAGTAGTACCTATTCCGGAATATATCATTGGCATAGATATTCTGAAAGGATTGACACTACACCTCGAAGATGGTAAGTTTGCCTTTGGCGTAAGGAAAATAGGGATAAAAGCTTGTCCAGTTACGGTGGGAAAGGTCAAAATGCCACCCGTACACATCCCTCCTGCAGGAAAACTGGTTGCTATGAAGCAATACAGAATTCCTGGAGGTCACAAGGAAATAGGAGAAACCATTAAGGATTTGGTCGATGCTGGGGTTGTGAGGCCTGCAACCACAGCATGGAACAATCCGGTATGGCCTGTGAAGAAAAGTGATGGGTCTTGGAGGATGACTGTCGATTACAGGGAGTTGAATAAACAAACACCTCCCTTGACGGCAGCTGTCCCAGACACCATTACAATTGTGGAGCAGATTCAAAGTCACAGTGGACAATGGTACGCTGTGATTGATATCGCACAAGCGTTCTTCACAATTCCAATAGAAGAAAAGGCACAAGATCAGTTTGCCTTTACGTGGCAAGGACGTCAATATACGTTCACTCGATTGCCACAAGGTTGGATACATAGTCCAACCATCTGTCACCGGACGGTGGCAGAACATTTGGATGAGTTTGATTTACCATCAGAAATGCAGTTTTCACATTATATCGATGATATAATGATTCAGGGACCGGATGAACAATCTGTAAAGAAACAATTGGACAGACTGTTACATCATTTGCGGGAAAAAGGATGGGAAATAAATGATAGCAAGGTGCAGGGCCCCTCTCAGACGGTGAAATTCTTAGGAATTCAATGGAATAAGGGCCATAGGGAGATTCTCCCTAAGGCAAGGCAGAAAATCTTAAATTTTCCCACTCCGAAAGACAAGAAGGAAACACAATCCTACATAGGATTGTTTGGATTCTGGAGACAACACATTCCGCATCTGGGGCAGCTTCTTGCTCCTCTTTACAAGGTGACTCGCAAGAAGTACGAGTTCACGTGGGGAGAAGAGCAACAGGTTGCATTTGAGGCAGTAAAAGAAGCCATACAACAGGCTGTAGATTTATGGCCTTTACAAGATGGTGAGATAGAACTTCATGTATCAGTTCAGCATATGTATGCAAACTGGTCATTGTGGCAGAAGCAAGGGGGCAAAAGAGTGCCACTAGGCTTCTGGAATCGGAAATTACCAGATGCAGGAGAAAAATACACTCCACTGGAGCAACAGCTGTTGGCATGTTATTGGGCCCTGGTGGATACTGAACAATTGACGACAGGACACATAGTCCTTCTAAGGCCGCAAATACCCATCATGAGTTGGGTATTATCTAATCCAAAGTCCAATCGGATAGGACATGCCCAGGAGCAGAGTATCATTAAGTGGAAATGGTACATCTCGGAAAGAGCGAAAAAAGGTGAAGGAGGGATAGCTGCCCTGCATGAAAAGATAGCTGATATCCCTCCAGATGGTCAGGTTACACCAGTAGCGCAAATGGAGGAATCCCCAGTAAAGTGGGGAATACCTTACTCTGAGTTGACAGACTCCCAAAAAGAGCATGCTTGGTTCACGGATGGTTCGGCCAAGTATATCAGTGGAAGACGTAGATGGAAAAGTGTAGCCTTTAATCCAAAATTAGACAAGACGTTGGTCATGGAAGGAGAAGGTAAGAGTAGTCAATATGCAGAACTTTGTGCAGTATTCTTAGCTCTGAAGCAGGAACAAGGGCAAGAATGTCATTTGTATACGGACTCATGGTCAGTTGCCAATGGTTTGGCCACTTGGATCATGGGATGGAAGAAGAACGACTGGAACATTCATGGTAAGGAATTGTGGGGGAAAGAGCTTTGGCAAGACATAGAGGAATTCATTAGGAGTACCAAAAGTACAGTGTTTCATGTTGATGCCCATGTCCCTCTTGACTCATTGGAACGTTTATTTAATTCTCAAGCAGATGCGGCAGCATCGATTTCTGTTGCCATACAAGAACCTGACAAGGAAAAGGAAGCATGGCTTCAAGGTACAGCTGTTTGGGCTCACCAAAAAAGTGGACACTTGGGAGAGAAGGCCACTTACAGGTGGGCACAAGAAAGAGGTATCCCTTTGACAGTGGACATGATCAAACAAGTAATCGCGCAATGTCCAGTATGTCAACATGTGCAAAAACGAGAAGTGCCTCATACAGTAATGGGACACATAGGGAGAGGCCAGTTGCCAGCGCAGATTTGGCAGATGGATTTTGTAGGGCCCCTCCCTGAGAGCAGAGGATGTAAGTATATTTGTACAGCAGTAGATACATTCTCAGGTCTGATGGTGGGATTCCCATGTAAAACAGCAACACAATGGAGTACTTTACGTACTCTGGAAGTTATTACCCAGTATTATGGGACTCCCCTGCAGATCCAGACAGACAATGGTTCACATTTTACCGGAAATCAGGTAAAAGAGTATGCCAGTGAAAACAACATAGAATGGGTATATCATATGCCCTACTATCCACAGGCCGCGGGCCTGGTGGAACGAATGAATGGGTTATTAAAATCTACCCTGAAGAAGCTCACTGAGACCGACAAATATGGTCAATGGAGAGATAATCTGACTGCTGCTTTACAGATTATCAACAACAGGCCCATCACTGATTCTATGACACCCTTAATGCGCATGCTAACACCCAATCTCAGTATAGATGTAGCTAAGGTAGAGACAATCTTATACTGGAAAATTAATCCAGATGCGCAGGCACCTTATAGAGCCACTCCTGCCGCTGCAGGGTTGGATCTATACGCTCTTGATACGGTGGTGATAGCCCCGGGAAAGGTGAGTACTATTCCCACAGGGATAGGATGCAAGATCCCGGAGAATCACTTCGGGCAGATAGCCACTAGATCAAGTTTTGCTCTGAGAAGTGCAGTAGTCCTAGGGGGAGTCATAGATGCAGATTATCAGGGGGAAATTAAAGTAATCATGATAAATTTAGGAACAGATCCTCTGATAATAGGGAAAAAGGAGCGCATGGCACAGCTGCTATTAATACCAGTGTATCTGACACAAGTGGAAGAAGGGGTGGCCCCCACTGAACTTACTGTAAGAGGAGATAAAGGTTTTGGCTCAACTGATGTTACTAATGTAGGGGCCAAAATATGGGTTCAGAATCACCAAGGACCGCCCTCCCCGGCAGAAGTTATTGCTGTGGGGAAAGATCGAACTTTGCTTATTATGCGACCCGGAGTAGAGAAATGGGAATATGTCCCACAAGAAAAGTGCTATTTGCGG
Source organism: Eleutherodactylus coqui (assembly GCF_035609145.1). NCBI lineage: Eukaryota > Metazoa > Chordata > Amphibia > Anura > Eleutherodactylidae > Eleutherodactylus > Eleutherodactylus coqui. The sequence goes on from NC_089844.1 coordinate 18,410,276, forward strand.
GAATAATGCTTGTTTCCTTGCCTTCTCTAGAATCACATAATCATTTTTGGAATCCTTGGCGTCATGTGTTCGGTGTTCGCAGTAGGTGATGCGTGGACGCCAGGGATCCGCGTCAATGACACCGGAAGGAATGATTATTCGTGGGGCTGGAGGAATTCAACCCGAACCAGGAAGCAAGACAACTTCACTTGTGAAGCCAACCAGAAATGTTATATCGTGAATATTACCTTTGATGGGACTATCTGGAGTGGAAATCCATTATCGCATATAAGTTCGACCTACCGTCCTTCATATGCACTGCATAAGGCAACGGGACAAATAAACATTACGTCACTTGTGAAAGTGTCCTGCTGTCAGAGACCAAAAGAGTTGCCATATCTCAATTACTCCCTGGTGATACAATATGTTCAGAATTGTACAAATACGGGAGTGCAGTTTTCATTTCCCTTAAATGAGACAGAAGTAATTACGTGTGGGAATGCAACGGAGATCGAGAATCGGGCCATGTGGGGCCAGTTCCTGGTATTCGTGAACATTAATGCTTCTAAAATAGATCCTGGACATATAAAAAGGGTTCCATCCACCTGTCGCCTGGTGGGACGAGATGCTCAAAAGACTGTTATACAAGCCTCCGTGCAGTTTCCACCCTCAAGGACTTGTCCTACCAAGCGTTCCCGTCGAGCTTGGTATGATACCTTACTCGGAGGCTACGGAGCGCTTTCTGGGACTATTAATGGTTTTGATATAGAGACTTTAGCTAATCGAATGCATAACGCGGGAAGTGGTATTAAAGATGTGCTCACATTGCAGGCTAACTGGATGCCCACTATATGGCAGCCCTTTAGTATGCAAACGGATGTGGACACAATAATGCTTGATTTGCAAGATGCATCTAATAGGTTTTCATATGAAATAAATTCTAACATATCTAACTATGTTAATTGGTCAATATGTACCTTGCAGACCATTTATCAGCAACAACAAAAGAACACACTTCAAACTATGCTCATGACTGGCAATGAGCAAGTGTGGAGGACCGTGTTCAATCAGACTATAACTGAGACTGATTGGATACAGTTGGAGGCGCAGAAAATGGTTTGCAATGATATATTATGTAAAGGGACCATATTCATATACAATGTTACTAAAAAGAATGTGATGTGTAAGTTTGTAGTTCTCCCCTTACTTATAGGTGTTCCAGAAGATATGCATTTCTGGGTACCTAGATTTAACGGGATTTACATTGATGACCAAAATAGAACTCATGATTTATCATTGTGTGATGATACATTAGAAGGGACCATATGCAAGGTCCAATCGGCTGTTTATGAACCATGCTTATTACAAAATACGATCAATGTATGTGAATGGACTGTGCTGCCACTCACTTTTAAGATGATGGTTGAAATAGCCCCACAGGAGGTATGTTTGGCAAGTAATCATCCTGTTGTACCTGGGATGGTTGTCCCATTTTCAGGATGCTTGCGAAACGTATCTGCACTTGTTTGGGAAAATGAGACCTTTGTGTTATTACCCGAACAAGACAAGACAGTGGCTGTCAATTGGCAACCACTGCCTTTAAATGTGTCAAATTGGGATCTAAATTTGACCAAATTCAAAAAGTTGTTAGAAGACACAGAAGAAGTACAGCAACATATTAAATTGCTTAATAGATCTTTGGCAACGCATATTGTAAGTACTACTGTAATAGCTGGCAAAATTGTAAAGATGGGATCGGCTATTGCTGATGCCACGTCACACCATTGGTATGACATCTTTATGGGTTATTCATCATCTGCACAAACCACTCTTAATTGGCTAATACATCCTGTTTTGGTATTGGCCATAGTTGTAATACTTTTATCGCTATGGAATTGTTTCATGGCATATAAGGTATTCTGTAGAAAACCAAAAGTTTTAATGGTATCATACGGCAAATAGTGAATGATTAAGGACCGATTGTGACACGTATGGGATACGATTGAACTGGATGATTGTGTAATCAAATAACTAGTTGCCGTATGAGTTAACCAGAACTTCAATGAACTAATGACCCGTCTGAATATTCTGCTAACATTTGTTCAATTCAGAATATTTTGAACATATATGGTAAGAACAGCAAGAATGACTCATAATATAACACAGATGTGATAACTTCATGGACAAAATATTCAATATATTGTGTTGCCAATCATCTACTACGCATGTCTAGAACCTGAATAGCCATATTAGAATGACGTATATACCCATAACTGCGCAGAAGCAGATATGCCACGTAATGTAAGAACGGCATAAATAGCAGTGATCTTCAGGGAAGAGTCGGGACTCGTTTTGTTGTGGTCGATAGACGTATCGGCGTACTAATCGGATTCCTCCTACCAATCGTACCTGGAGATCCCCCGATTGCGGAGTGATGCTACAATATCCGGTGATGTATTGATGCTTAACTTTGTTACCCATGTGATCTCAATGCCTATATGTTAATTAACTATTTTACTTACATATACTAAAGAGTAAATAAACTTGTGTTTTATATTTGTCTTACCTCAGACTGTGTGCTTAACGGGTATGTTAATGAGGTTAAAAAATTGCCAAAATCTTGAGCAGGTAAGACAGGTCTCATTTTAGAACATTATTTGTACGGGGCGCAGCCTTTTGGTCTCTGTATTAAATTAAGGCCTCATTTAACATCCTTTTACTCTAATTAAAGAGGACACAAAAATAATTGAAAACCATCAATAGTGAAATCAGGACGACAGAACAAAGTTTATGTAGACCCTGCAGTTTCCCTGCCTCACATGCACTCTATCGACAATCCCATAGACGTCCATTCAACTTAACAGTTTGTATATAGAAGACGAGAGAAAATCATTCCAGGCCATATACATTGTGCAGATGTTGGCAAAGTGTGATCTGTACCATAACCCTAGCGCTGCACGGCCACCAAGCTGTTAGCCACCAAAAATGTTAGGTGGGTATGGGTGACACTGACCCTCGCCTGGGTTGGCTCATCAGGCCTCACAACTCCACTACCGCACCCACTTGCCGTTGTAACGGTCGACCCATAGTTCCACCCAATCACAACTGTAGGCCTGAGCACTATTTATATGCCTCCAACCGCAGAGTCTTTGTCCTTAGGGAGACGCACGCATTTTACTTATCACAAGAAAATGGAAAATTCCTGCCAAAATATTAGCTCTGCGTGCTGAAAACCCTGAAAGAGCCAACTGAGATGAACCTTCAGGAGATTTCCGTTGGAAAAATAGTTGCTTTGCCACCGGCCTATCTGTCTATTCCACCAGCTCATTTGCATACGTCACTGAGCAAGCGCTGTGATTGGCTGACACTGTAGCTTTATTGTTAGTGTAGCACCACCCACAAGGAGCTTTATTATGGGCATCTTGATGCAGCCATAGGTGGATTCCTCTCCCCTGATGTGTCTCCTTCTCAGTGACGTGGCCGCAGCCTATGATGGCGCCCTGACTAGAGGTAGAACAGAGACTCTGAAGTCGTACACTGATGAATATGCTGCATCTATGTGATCGGATTGTCCATGACAGAACACTCCATACTCACCTGTTACCTCCCGCCGTTCGCTCCAGTCTCTCTACACGCCATATCAGCATTGGTTGCATCGGTGGGTCCAGTACGAACATCACGTGACCACCGCATCCTGCGATGGTCTGCAGCGGTCACATGCCGTACATATCAGCCTCATCTCTGCAGCCACTGCTAGGCTGTAGAAGTCACGGGGAGATGCAACAAGCTATGACACTGCAAAAAGCAAACACACGTGGCGCCTCCTAGTGCAGAAACCTCGGTAATGAAAATGGGAACGGCGTTAATAGGAATACTGCTCACCTGGGGGAGTCGTGGAGCTCGGGCAGAACTCTGGCAGACATGTCTGCTTCTATCACGTAGGAGGACGTCACAAAAACAACTACGGAAGGAAAAGTGGAGGACATTCTGGCGCTGCTGGCGTGAGATCCAGTAATAGCGGGATGAGAGAAGAGATAACCATACTAGTAAAGACAGAAGACCCCAAGGTAAATATATATATACTGTATATGCAGGTTAGACTGATCATCGTATCCAGTAGGCCTTAACCACCTCATGATTAGAGGTTTCCCAAAATGGTACCTTAAAAAAAAATATATAAATCCTGCAAAAAAACAAATTCCCAGGATTTTTGAAACACAAAGATGAAAAATTTCTCTGCTAAGTAACAATCTTGGCCTCATTCTTAAGTCTATGTGACTGCAGTATGTAAAGGGCTGTCACTGCAGCATGTAAAGGGCTGTCACCATCGGACCTCCGAAATGTGATCAGGGGGTCCTGATGGGTCCCTGTGGAAGTCCCCTAAAGGGACAAAAAAAAAAAAATTATAAAAACACTTGTCTCCCTTAACTTTGTAAAAAATCAAAAATACAATCACACATGTGGTATCCATGCGTCGTAATGACCCAGAGAAGGAAGTTAATACATTATTTAACCCCTTAATGACATGGCCCCTTTTTTTCTTTTTTCCTCATTTCTTTTTTTCCTCCCCCCTGTTTAAAAAAATCACAACTTGCCCCGCAAAAAACAAGCCCTTATATGGCCATGTCAATGGAAAAATGAAAAAGTTATGGCTCTTGAGACGCAACGGCAAAATTAGTTGAAATTCAGTGATTAGACCATTTTAAAAAACCTGCACTGGTGGGCACGACAGGGTGGTAGGAAACCCACCACTCAAAGGGTTAAATGAATAAGTTCCACAATATATTATAGATGACCAAAATGATGCCATTAAAAAATCCATGTCTCGCGACAAACACGCCCTCATACGGCTCGTCCGACGGAAAAATAAACAAGTTGTGGCTCCTGGAATGCGATTATGGAAAAAAATTGATAAATTAGGGTGTTAAACCCTGGTTTTATTAACCCTACATCCCACATACAAGTGCATTAATACATGAGCTGGTTATGGCATCTGTGGTCCTGCTGCAGGCCCTCTGATCTGTGCTATTGCCTGTCCCTGTGTGTACAGAGCAGGACCTGCACCCCGGGGGGTGGGAGTGATCCCCAGTGTTATATGCTGGAGGGCACTGGGCAGGAGAGCAAGGAGGACGGTGCAGATGATCGACCAGCGCACTGCTTGATCATTAGGGCAGTGGTCAGGGGTGTCTGGATCTATCAGACCCCCCTGCCTCTGGACAGTGAGGCACAGATGACTTTCAGTTTACTGGACCGAGTTGCTATGAAAAAATCTGTGGCAGCAACATGAAATTCTGATGCCGATTTTAATTGAAGTTCATGCTGGATTCAGCCTGTGTGAATACAGACCTGTTAGACTTTGGGGGGGGGGGGGGGGGGGGGGATTACTGAGACCACTTTCACTAAGCCACACCCACCTTTCAGAAAAGGAAAAAAATTCTAAATGTTTTGCCCAAAACAGACACACAACAAAACTTTAAACTTTTTTCTTTCTTACAGAATTCTGGCCAAATGCCCTAATAGATTCCCCCTTTGTGTTTCATTTCCTGAACATTTTCAAGACCTCTGCTTGCTGTCAGTGAAAGAGAACATTGTCCTTTACGTCCAGAGTCATAGGTGGCCATGTAGGGCGGGTGGAGGTGTCAGACACAGTCGGGTTTCGGCACTACCTCTGTCATTGTGACAGGTCTTGGGATGTGATGATGTCTTCCGCTAACATTCCTCTCTGCTCCTCAGATGACCTCGCCAGCGACATGGAGGACGTGGATTTTGCAGATGAACCAGAAGATGGAGAAATGGGCGATGAGGAATGGGAGACGGAAGATGAGGGCGTGGAGGAGGGAGCTGACCCGCACGACGACAGCGAGCTGACGTACTCCAACCACACCGGTACGTGCCGGGACCGCTTTACACACTCCCAGCCGCCTCCTTGCTGACAGTTTCCTCCAGTCCCAGCTTTGTGGAAGTACAAGTTCTGCATCTTTCTAATCCTCTGTTTTCAAGATCATTGCTTGCTGTCAGTGAATGAGCTGGTGGAGCGGTGCTGTTTACATCCAGAATGCACAGGCCTCTTTTATCAAAGCGGTCTTCTCACGCGGCCGAGCTTTCCACGGGATTCTGTCCATGTCTGAAATGGCGAGAGCGGAAAGATGGAACTCAAACAGGTTATCATACAAGTGATTTTTCAGTCAGACTGACGGTCCGAGTCTCGTGGAAGGAGGTGATGCGGCTCGCGCCAAGAACCTCGGGGTGCAACTCGCTCTGCGCCGCATGAATACGGCCTGAGGGTTCGTTCATACGGGCGGACGCAATGTCGGTCGGGGAAACAGTAGCTGATTTCGCTGTGTGTTGTGCGCGTTGCCTGCGTATTTATCGCTGCTCTGCGTATCATCCGTTTTTTACACGCACAAGAAGGCCAATTGATGTCCCTGTCTCCTGGCTACATGCTAGAAAACGCAGCACACGCATGTAACATCCGTGTTTGCTGGTTTTCGTAAGCTCTCATAGACTTTAATGTATCCATCAGATTTCTGTGTTTGCCCAGTAAAAAATACGGACAGAACACGGACAGAAAATGCGCTGGTATGAATGGGCCCTCGCAGTAAGATGTCCTTGTTGCCCTGAGCAACCAATCACAGATCAGCTTGCATTTTACCACAGTAGGTTAAGAAATGAACGCTGAGCTCTGATTGGTTGCTAGGGGCGTGCTCTGATTGGTTGCTAGGGACAACAAGGCAGATTTACTGCTAGACAGTTTTGATAAGCGAGACCGGTATGATGTCCCACAGCTGAGGGTTTGCTGCAAATACCGCAGGTCTAGACAATCCTTTGTGACACACCTACAGTAAACCGCTCCACTGTCCTGGTAGTTTGTGTGTCATCTGGGAGTCGATATCCCCAAGTGTTCATATCCAGTATTACACTAATGGTTGTCCAGGGAGGTGAACACCTAAGGCCGCTCTCACACCAACGGGAGCCGGCAGCGGAATCCGGCCCTGACTGCGTCCGGCCCCCCCGCGTACCTGAGTTATCTTTACTGCGGATGACCACGGACCCTCGCTGTCGGTCATGCGAAGTAGAGATTTTTGTAAATACTTGTATATCCCGCGCCGTCGCTAGGTGATGATGCGGGTCCCCGCAGCCCATCCGCTAGGTCGGACAGCTTCTATTGACATCGATGGAAGCCGTCCACGCGGAATCGGCACAAGAAGAGAACATGCTGCGATTTTATTTCCGCTTGTGGAAATCGCAACCTCCATCCGCTCTGAGCAGATATGCGAATGTTCTATCCTTTATAATGTGTGCGGACTACCGCGGAGATCGGCCCTTACTTGGGCCTGCGGTGCCGAGACCTTCACTTCTGACCCCAATGCTGGGTCACATGGTGTGGCCCCTCTCTGTGCCCATCACATTGTGGCGGGGGGAACGGCTGTCTCATTTTAATAATGGAGCAGCCCCCTTCCCAGTCTCTGTTGGCCGGGCACAAAGGGGTCTACAGCATGTGAGGCGGGCCGGAGTGGGGGTCCCAGTAAGTCCAGGTAAGGATTCCCCCTCTCCGGATGACCCTTCTGATATGTCTGCCGGCTGTCTCCACTTTTCTCCCATCAGATTCTGTATTTTGCGTCAGTCTGGACCCCAAGGACAGCAATCTGGCGGTGACGGGGGGAGAAGACGACAAGGCCTGCGTGTGGAGAATAAGCGACGGAGAGACGCTGTTTGAGTGCGCCGGTGAGTGGGGTGTATGGCGGACTCTTACAACGGGGGAAACTTACTTAGGCATTTCCTGCGCCGGGTTCAGTACCATATCCTGGGCAAAAGCGCAAACTTCCTCATGTACTCCACGCCTTCACGGCTCCTCTGGGTATCTGCACAGAAGGCCGCATGCACACAGCCATGTTGGATCTTGCAGCCGTAGACATTAGAGTTATGGCGTATACATTACTGGGTTAATCTGTAGAATCCTGTGTTGGGCCACATATAGTATACAGTCTGTTAACGGTTTCAGGTCACAAGGACTCTGTCACCTGTACTGCATTCAGTCATGACTCCACCATGGTGGCTACAGGTGACATGAGCGGTCTCATCAAGGTGTGGAAGGTGGAGGACGCACAGGAGATCTGGTCGTTTGAAGTGGCTGACCTAGAGGTAAGAGATTATTGTACATAGAGGGCGGTATTATAGTAGTTATATACTTGTACATAGGGGGCATTATTATAGTAGTTATATTCTTGTACATAGGGGGCATTATTATAGTAGTTATATACTTGTACATAGGGGGGCAGTATTATAGTAGTTATATTCTTGTACATAGGAGGCAGTATTATAGTAGTTATATTCTTGTACATAGGGAGCAGTATTATAGTAGTTATATTCTTGTACATAGGGGGCATTATTATAGTAGTTATATTCTTGTACATAGGGGGCAGTATTATAGTAGTTATATTCTTGTACATAGGAGGCAGTATTATAATAGTTATATACTTGTACATAGGGGGTGGTATTACAGGAGTTTTATTCTTGATGCCCGTGTGGCTTCAATAAAGAGGAAATTCCTTTAATTCTATGCATTGACATATTTGGGTCCTCTGCTTTGCGGCTCCAAGACATCATTTCCTGCTGGAGTTCTATTCTTGTATGTGGGGTGGCAGTATTATAGGAGTTGTATTCTTGTATGTGGGGTGGCAGTATTATAGGAGTTGTATTCTTGTATGTTTGCTTACTTGCAGTGGTTGGAGTGGCATCCTTGTGCCCATGTGTTGCTTTGTGGGACAGCAGATGGCAATACCTGGATGTGGAAAATACCCAGTGGGGAGTGTAAAACTTTCCAAGGACCCAACTGCCCGGCTACCTGTGGACAGTTCTTACCAGATGGTGGGTATAACTTGATGTTTCTTAGGCTAATTATCATAGTTTTCTATAAATGTTTTTTTTTCTTCTGTGTTTATATATTTTATGTGTTGCAATAGTTCATCTCTGCAGCTCAGATTCACCTTTATGTATCGGATCTTTAACTCTTTGTTTTTGTGATAAAGGCAAGAAAGCGGTTGTTGGCTATGAAGATGGAAGTGTGCGGATTTGGGACCTCAAGCAGGGGAGCACTCTGCATGTCCTGAAGGGTAAATATGATACATCGCTGTACTGCAGCACTCCTAGTGGACTTTTGGTGAATTACAGCATTAAACTGGAACTCCTGTCTAGTTTTCTTGTTTAACCTCATGCATAACTTCTTCATTTTTTTTTCGTAGATAGAACTTTCTATTAGATATCCGATGCTGCGGCTTTATTTCTTCCTCTTGCTGATTGCAGTGTTGATGGCTGATCACCATTTGTCTTCCTCTGTGGCTTGCTCTCTAGGTACTGATGCTCATTCTGGACCTTTAACGTGTGTGTCCTCTAATGCCGACGGCAGCCTGATTCTCACCGGTTCTGTAGATTGCGACACCAAAATGGTGAACGTGGTCACTGGGAAGGTAAGGATTTCCCTCTGTCAGCTCGGTGTAGTGTAACCGTAGAAGTATTAAAAGGCAATTTTGGTAAAACCCCTTTAATTACCTGTTCATAGAGTAGGTGATAAGTCTGATCACTGCTGGGTGGGTGCAGCGAGCTCACAGTGATGGAAAAAGGGGGCAAAGGATTCCCATTCTCGGGATTGGTGGGGGTCGCAGCAATGAGACCCCCACCGATCAGACTTTTGTCACCTTTCCTGTGGAGAGGTGATATAAGTCGATTTTGGGAGTAACCCTTTCAAGGGGTTGTGCCAATATGCACAACTTTTTTCAAAACGCCGGGCTTGGGGTAAATGGTACCCCCTCCCCCCCTCACACCAAGCTGATACTGCTGAAGAAGGCTTATTGTCAGCAAGCTACTACAGGGGAAATCTAGTACTACAGTATGGTCATTCCCATGGACGACTGTCCTGTAATTACAAGGGCTGCGTATGGTCAACCCAGATGTGAGTCTCACACAGCAGCTCTCCATTATAGCCGTAGAGGAGGGGGGGGGGGGGGGGGGGAGACCAAGCAGGGGCCCCTACTTATAACATTGATATGCCCTAACAGCTCATATGAACAGGGGATGCCATCTTCACTCCTGCAGCATAATGAGCGCATTGTGTGAACAAAGACTTAAAGGGTCACTAAACTTAGAAAACTCCTGACATGTCAGAAGTTTGACCAGCGGGGCTTTGAGTCCTCAGACCTCTACTGATCGTAAAACTAAGCGGCGAACGTACTATATCGAGCGCTATGATTGGTGAGCGATAGACTCGATCAGACACCGCTTCAGATGAGCTCTTCTTCTACCCCTTCGTTTTAGTGATCGATGAGTGGGTCTCAGAACCAGGACCACCGATAAAAGCTCCTAACACCTCAAAAGTTTTCTAAAAGTTTAGTTACACATTAAAAAGGCCCCCTGCCTCTCCTGACACATCTGTTTTACTTGTATTCTTCATGAAACGACTATTTTGCCTCTTTTTTTCTTTATAACTCTATTATATTGTGCCGTTCCTCTGTTGCTCCTCCTGAACATTTTGAGTAATATGACAACTAGGTGTTACCGTTCTCCTTGTTGTGTTCCTACACTGCCGGCACTAATTGGATAATGTCACATTCTGTAGGTAACGCCCAGATGTCAATGTATTCATACATTTCTAGGAGATCTAAGTGCAGATGATCCAAAATCGTTATTTTTTGAAGAATACAGATCTTGTATATAAAACAAAAAATCTGTTTGTGTCCTACACACATCCACAGTTTTGGTCCAACTTAAGTGAAATTTTGCATGATTGTTCTTCAGCCCCCGGCGACAAATACTGGCAGAATTAAAAATCGAAAACTCACTGATTTCCCCTGTAATTTTAGTTGCCAATAGCAACCAATCACAGCGCAGCTTTCATTTTTTTTTATACTGCGGAGGAAAACTGAAAGCTGCTCTGTGATTCCAGGACTCCTATTCATTACATCGCTGTGTAACACGTGGGTATATCGCCTAGTCTGTACTAAGGCAGACCTTTCAAGAGAAGTGACGGGTCCTCCTAAAAAAAGATTCTTATGAACACCCATTCTGTATCTAGTGCTTCTGCGTTAGAGGGGCTCCTCCCCTGGCGGACCTGATCCAGCCGTAGATTGCATTGGTTCTTGGAAGTGGTGAAATGTCTGACCCGTCTTGGTTTCCATTATGGAGAATGGCTAATCATTGGGGGTTGTTTTAAATTTATTAACAATCCCCCCCCAACCGATCTCTCGGGGTCCGCTGCTGGGGCTCCTGTGATGTATGTATTGCAGTCTGTTTTAATAGTCTGTTACTCCATGTTTGTAGGTGGTTGGTGTCTTCCGGACAGAAAGTAATGTATCCAAAGCCTCTAAACGTGAAGAAGGTGAAGCGGAGACCAATTCGGTCGAAACTGTTGGATTCTGCAGCGCGTAAGTGACTAGCGGCCTGAGAGGATAAAGGGCTTCTGGTAGACGCTAAGGCTGGGTTCACACGGGGCCTATTCCCGGCGGAAATCCCGCGGTTTGGCCGCAGCAAAAACCGCGAGATTTCCGCCGGGAGAACTGCCGTGGAAAAACCCGCAGCGGCTTTGAAGCGGCCCGGCCGCTCGCTTTTCCGTTGCGGCTGGCGCTCCCACAGAGGAGAGCGCGGCCGCGGCGGAAAGAAAAGATAAATAGACATGCTGCATATTCTGAAACCGCTGTAATAAAGTTCCATTAACCGCTCCTTAGATGATGGGAAATGTCTTCAGAGTTTAGTAAGGAAAGCCTTTGTTACCTGTATGCAGCTGGGGAGAGAAGTCCGGTGTGCTGTGGGGCCGAGCATGTTACCTGCACCTCAAAAGCATCTCCAGAATCTGCCCTTTCCTTAGTGTTGCCCTCATCCATTCTCGTCCTGACTCCTGTAACTTTCTACTGAACGCTCTTTTCCCTAAACTGTCGCCTCTCCAATCTATACTGAGCGCAGCAGCCAGGCTCCTCTTTCTGTCCTATACAGATGCCTGCGTCAGGGGGAGGGGGGGGGGGGGCTGCCCTCGTTGCCGGGGGGGGGGGGGGCTGCCCTCGTTGCCGGGGGGGGGGGGGGCTGCCCTCGTTGCCGGGGGGGGGGGGGGCTGCCCTCGTTGCCTGGGGGAAGGGGGGGCTGCCCTCGTCGCCTGGGGGAAGGGGGGGGGGGTTGCCCTCGTCGCCTGGGGGAAGGGGGGGGGTTGCCCTCGTTGCCTGGGGGAAGAGGGGGGGGGTTTGCCCTCGTTGCCTGGGGGAAGGGGGGGGGGTTTGCCCTCGTTGCCTGGGGGAAGGGGGGGGGGTTTGCCCTCGTTGCCTATTCACTACATTCACAATATAATATATACTCGATACTCTCATCCATAAAGCTCTCCACAGTGCTGCACCACCCTGTATCTCCCTCTCATCTTTGTGCACCCTGCCAGAGCTCTCCATTCTGCTAATATCAGAGTAACCTCTTCCATACTTCCATCTCCAAGACTTCTCCCAAGCTGCACCAGTTCTCTGGAATGCGCTACCCTGGACAATTCTGTTACGCTTAAAGGGGTTGTCCCGCACCGAAATGGTTTTTTTTTTTTTTCAACCCCCCCCCCCGTTCGGCGCGAGACAACCCCGATGCAGGGACCTAAAGAAAGCTTACCGGAGCGCTTACCTGAATCCCCGCGCTCCGGTGACTTCTATACTTACCGGTGAAGATGGCCGCCGGGATCCTCTCCCTCGGTGGACCGCAGGGCTTCTGTGCGGTCCATTGCCGATTCCAGCCTCCTGATTGGCTGGAATCGGCACGTGACGGGGCGGAGCTACACGGAGCCGGCATCCTGCACGAGAGGCTCCATTGAAGAAAGCAGAAGACCCGGACTGCGCAAGTGCGGCTAATTTGGCCATCAGAGGCCGAAAATTAGTCGGCACCATGGAGACGAGGACGCCAGCAATGGAGCAGGTAAGTATAAAACTTTTTATAACTTCTGTATGGCTCATAATTAATGCACAATGTACATTACAAAGTGCATTAATATGGCCATACAGAAGTGTATAGACCCACTTGCTGCCGCGGGACAACCCCTTTAATATTAAGTTTTATAAATGAGCCCTGAAAACACATAGTAACCCTTCGACATCCCCTAATCTAACTCTTTATCTGTTTGCCCATCTGTTACACTTTCTGTCAGAACCTGATCCCATTGTATCCCCACATACCATACACCCTATTACACCTCATATCTGTACACACAGCAGCTGGTGAGCGGCTCCTACAGCTTCATATATGCAACCCTGTTTATATAAAAGATGTCTGACCATCATACAGAACAAGCACTGCTACATCTTGAGTCCTCCTGTTTCCTCATAGATTGTAAGCTCTTGGGCGCCCCCCTCCCTTATTTTCTCATAGATTGTAAGCTCTTGGGCGCCCCCCCTCCCTTATTTCCTCATAGATTGTAAGCTCTTGTGCCCCCCCATTCTTATTTTCTCATAGATTGTAAGCTCTTGTGCCCCCCTTTTGTTGGTTTAATACTGTATATAATGTCTGATGTGTACATCGCTTCGGCATATGTTGGGGCTATAGAAATAAAGGTGATCATTAGATCATTAGAGCGCTGCTTACAGATATCTAAGGGGTGTTTTTACTAAACTTCAGAATGCAGTCGGTGAAGCTATTTCCGGGAGTTCCCGTTTTGCTTGTCTTGGTACATCTTGCATTCCGTCGCCTGAACTTTTTTCTGTTCTTACTATGATCACCATAAAATTCCGTTACTCTGACACCCCTCCTTTTAGTTAATCCTGATAGTCTGGCATGTAACACAGTTTGTCTTCTGCTGGATTATCAGAGCACTAGTCTGCAGGATCCGGGGACCTCTTAGATCTCTGTGGTAGGTTTCCTTTCCTGCAAGCTCCTGATGCTCTCCTGTCTTTGCAGGCTGCCTCTGGCCGCAGTCGGTTACCTGGATGGAACTCTGGCAGTTTATGACATCTCAACACAGACTCTGCGACACCGGTGTCAGCACGAAGTGAGTGACCTCTGACTACACCTCCTGGACCCTTCAGGCCTGGAGAAACAAAGATGGCCTCAGACTACCTGATGCACACTGTGCATTAGAATGCATTGGTTGTCTAAGACACTAGTGCTGCTCTGATTGGCCAACGTTACTCATGTGAGCAGCACTGGCCAATCAGTAAAACCTAACCTAATGATGCATGCTAATACACAGTGTGCATCAGGTAGTCAGAGAGGTAGTGCCGCCATCTTTGTTTGTCAAGGACTGGAGGGTCGCTTTAAGGGCTGATGAGTATGGGCAGCACTGTAGGGGGTCCAGCGATTCTAGATTCACCGGAGTTTTTGATGCTTGTAGTCGCCCTTTTGGAAACTGCAGCACTATAAATGTTGGTTTGTGCCGTGGGATTGCCGTCCAAGGATGTAAATTGAATGCCCCCCAATAACAGCCGCGAATACAGGATTTTGTTACTCGCCATTAAATCCTTTTCTCGGATGTTCATTGGGGGACACAGCACCCACCCATTCGGGGACTCGGACGTTTCTCTGTTCTGAGCTACCCCCTTCACTTCTTCATTTTGTCAAAGATTGTTTCAAGTTATATACTCAGTTAGCATTTGGGCTTTTCCCACTCCTCCTGCTCGTGTACAAAGTGATTTAGCTGAGTGACTAGAGGAGGGGTATAGCTGATAGGAGGAGTTAACTCTCCCTTTGCTTCGTGTCGCCTCCTAGTGGCAGCAGCTAAACCCACAGAACATCCGAGAAAAGTAACAAAAAATCCTGTTTTTCTGATACAAAGCTCAAAATCCTCTTTACGGAAATGATTTGAAGCGGCCACTAGAAGGAGCTCCCTGTTGTTAAGTTCATTGTATACGCAGTATGAAGGGAGCTCCCTCTAGTGGCGGCTGCAGGCATCCAGAACTTTGTTTTAAATGTATGTCTATGCAGGGGGTTTGGAGCTGTGTGGCATGATATAGCTGCATCTCTCAGGGGGTTATCCAGGCTGCGTTCACGTCGTTATTAAACCCAGAAACAAGCGGGGTATTCGATGACCACAAATATCATCAAATGCCCAATCCTATAAGATGGCCACACAGCAAGAAAAACGGCAAGCAGAAAAACTGTATCATGCCATAGTATGAATAGAAATATCTTAATTGTAATTACTAACTAGTAAAAAGGATAAAGTCGTGATGGAACAAATCCCAAAGACGACCCTCGGTGCGCGATTCCATAGTCTCATCTCATGTCAGAAGGCAATGAATACAAATCGCACCCAAATGACAAATGAATATACAGATAAAGCGCCAGTGCGAAGGAGATGCCAGCAGGAGATGACCAGAAACGCAGAACTAAAGTGCATGGGCAAGAATTCTAGTAAATGGACTTGACCCATGCAGAGGGAATCTGGGAAACCCCAAGCACATATCTGCACCAACCGTTCATAGACACAGGAAGCTGGGTGTATGTAGTTGAGAAATTGGCACACTGCCGTGATCACCGTCGGGGTTATGCCCTCGGAGTATGTGCCACCATTCACTTCCGGGAGTGCATCATGTGACCAGTCGTAACTACAGACGCTAGAAATGGAAGCCAAAGTAATGCAGGCGAGTGCAGGGACCCCAGAGCATACATCAAAAACCATACTAATTTAACATTGCATGTCTACATCTGTGAAGGCATTACCTATACCCAATACATCTAGCATGTGTCAGTCGCGATGGCAGTGTGGCATGGTGGCGACAATGCAGAAACAGACCTGGTGGCTGCTATTTACCTGGACGCTGCATCCTGCTTTGCTATCTGGGAGTCATTCCTGTGAGAGGGTTTGGGGTGTGGCTCCTTCTGCGCTACACATCAGCAGGTATGGAGGCCTTTATATTCCTACCCCTATCTTTTGCCCTTGCTGTTGATTCAGTTCAAATAAAGGAAATTGTTGGAGCAGGTTATAACCTCCGTCCTGGATGAAAGCTTTCCACATTCAGCTAGTTTTTGGTGGTTTTCCCTTTTTCTTAGTCTTTTCTCAGTTTCTTACATCCCTCCAGGTTACTCTTCAGGGAAAGTCAAGTCCTAGGTGAAGACTGTGGGTCCGTCCTTACCAGGACGACTACCCCGTTTTTTAAGCACTGTTTAGAAAGGGACAGGCTTTTTCCATCTATTGTGCCTGGAGTGGTGTGATCTATTTCTGCATAGTAAAGTGGGTGTTTTTTCTGCTTTGGTGTGAACGCCACCCTACGCCCCTGCTGGCGTGGCGCTCTTGTGCGGTGCAGACACGATACCATGATTTTTGAGGATGCTTGACATACAAGCCCTAGTTATGGGTAATTAAAAAGTCAGTTCAAATAGTATTCAGGCAGCTAAAAATGCTCTTTTGGAGCAAAAATTAATATAAGACCCTGTCTTATTTTCAGGGAAACTGGGTTATGAGTGCATTCCCTGCATCCATGTGAATAGGTCCAATATATCACATGTCTTCATATGGGGTATGATTTGTTTTCATTGCCTTCTGACACGGGATAAGACTATGGGATCGTGCAGCGGGGGTCGTCTTTGGGATTTGTTTCATCATGACTTACTAGTTTGTAATTACAATAATTTTGCTCATTTTTTTGGTGTGTTGGATGTTTTTGATGCTTCGTGTTCACGTCCTGTTTGGCCCACGTATCTAAATTATTTAGATTTCCTTGGGGTAAACGCATGGGTGGTGAAGCTGCGATGTCTCTCTGCGCCCTTCGTGGGTGGTCATGTGACCCTAGCCTTGCATAGAGCGATGATGGGTGGGGTGTAACGTCTGTCCCCTCTGTCCTCTAGTCCGGCATCGTGCAGCTTCTGTGGGAGGACAACTCGCCGGTGGTCTACACTTGCAGCTTGGATGGGGCTGTCAGGCTCTGGGACTCACGATCAGGAAAGATGATCAGCGAATACTTCGGCCACACCGCCGAGATTCTGGACTTTGCACTTAACAAGTGAGTAATCGTCCCGGACAGAAGAGTCACCGGTAAAGGTTTATGTGAAGCCTGCGGATGTATGAAGAGGAAAGTACCAGAATGCACCTTTTATGAGCGGGGAGTGGTTTGTGTTGCATGAAATATGATGGCTGTTTCATATTTATTGACCACAAAACATTACATTGCAGACTGATGCAAAGAATAAGTAACGCAGCTCACTTTACAGCCTGCAGTAAAATTCAGTCTAGATCCTGATGATCGACCCGTGGGAAGCTGCAGTCGCACTTTGATCACAGCTTTTGTGCAGCCTAAAAAGGATAATTTTCAGCAGGACATAAAAACGATCCAGATAGGGATCATACCCGCGCCTCTGCTGCTCATGGCGTAAGAGCGGTGACGCTGGACACACGCAGGATCGGTTATGATCCCCGTTAGAGCGTCCGTGCGTCTCCAGCATTGGAGGACGGTTGCGATCGTGAACTCCAGGCTTGGCCGAGCTGACTTTTTTTCCTTTTTTTTAGGGGATTCCTCCACCCTGCGCCCCCTGCTGAGTAGTAAATGATAGTTATTTTGCAGTGTTGGGCTACATTCATACGAGCGTGAGTTTTGTGCGTTGCGAGGTGAACAGAACTCTCACGTCAATCTAATGATCTCCATCATTATTTTGATGAGCTGTATTCTCACGCGCTGCATGTCCTTCTTTTTTTTTTCTCATTCCTCGGAACGCATCGCTCATTGTTTTCAATGGGAAAGTCAAACGCCTCACATGCCGTGTCGTGAAATCAATAGGAAACGCTTGCCGCTCCCCCGACGTGCCTGAAACAAGCGCTGGAGGATCGGAATGTCACAGAAGTGATGCGAGGCGTTTTCCATGGAATACTCCTGTGTGTTGACCAGTGTGATATCGGACCTGGTTTCTCAGCCCAATATCGCGTTCGCCTGTGTGAATCTCGCATTAGGATGCAAATCTCGCACAAATAGGAACTCTGTTCCTTTAAATTGGTAAATAAATCGCGGCACGCCTGATCTCTAGACGTGGCATCGCATCTCCCATTGTTTTCAATGGGGCCGGCGGCAGGATCGCACAACGTGATGGGTGGGCGCGGTGCGATGCAAGGTCTCGTCATTGAAATCAATGGGAGACAATCCGCCACCGCGCTGGAGGATCACGGATTCCCTGAAGTGATGCCAGGTGGGTTTGACATAAAAAAACAACTCGCATTCACGTGAAAATCATGTGTTGATGAGCGCAATATCTGGTCGTTATTCATGGCCCATCGCACTTGCCTGTGTGAAGTCAGCCTTAATAAGTAGCGATACTAAATATATATATAATTTTTTCCCCCCTTTTTTGTTTTCAAAATAAAATTTGGGGGAGGCGAAAAGCAGTTGAGGGATTTGTCAGTGGCGATCCTGTACTCTCGATGAGGTCTGGCGCACACAGGCGGATGTTTGCTCCGGAGCTGGTGTTCCGCGTCAGATTCCGCAGCCATAACCCTCCATAACACACTATGGAAAGTGTTTTTTAAATTTTTTTTATTTCATGCACACGAATCGCAGTTTCCGCTCGCAGATGAAAAATCGCAGCGTGCTTCATTTTACTGCGGTTCCCGCACACATGGCTTCCATTGACATTGTGGATGGGACACGGATTCCATGGGAAAGCGGGAGTTTAAAAAAAACCCCTGTACTGCGCTTGTGCTTCGGCCGCCAATTCCGCACACATCCACAGTACAGAAGACAAGGTACGCAGGGTCACCGTCGTGGGCACGGGCCGATTCCGTGCGGGATATCCCATGTGGAATCCGTGTGTGCCTGTGGACATGAGGCCTAAAGGGAACCAGTCCGCATGTTGACGTGTGTGCTTGAAAAGTTACCTTGTCCACCCTGCGCCAAACATACGGCTTTATTTTTCCAGCACCTCATGTAAATATCGGGCCGGACCAATTTGTGAAACCCTGCACCCCTCCCCCAATGCTACCCCCTACTCTGCAAGCGTTTGGACACATTCACCACGTGATTACAGCCAAATGTTGCCCAAACGCTGTGATCTCGGAGCCCGACGCATACGTAGTACATCTGTCCTTGTGGGCGGATTACTGTCTTCCGACTGCACGCGCCGAGGTCACGGTGCTGGCGCCAGACTTTGGCCACGACTTTGGTGATATTTCCAGGTCACTTGCAGAGTGAGGGGCGATGTTTGGTCCGCTGGACAGTCTGTGAGACCCTGCGTCACGCCCCAATCACCCGATACTTACATGCGGCATCAGAAAAATAAAAGCTGCCAGTTGCGGGTATGCTTGGCACAGGGTGGGCAACGAGATAACTTCTGAAATACGAGTCGGCGGTGTCTAAGCGGAGTTGGCGAATTAACAGGTGCAAAAAATGCTGACAGGTTCCCTTTAAAAAATAATAATAAACTTCTTTCTTTCTTTCTAATCTTTCACCATGACGCAGCAACAATGTATCTTCACCTTCTCCTCTGTTTCAGGGACGCCTCCATTGTGGTAACCGCCTCTGGGGATCACACGGCGAAAGTATTCTGCGTGCAGAGACCCGACCGCTAGGTGCATCTGATTCTCCGTCCGCTCCCCATAAGGAGCAGACCCCCTGCTGGGCGGCTGGAGCTGTTCTATACATGTTTGATAGGTGTGGATGTGTTGGAGTTCCCCGTATGTATGTGGATAGAACGCGGTTGTCTGCTCACATGAACTCATTTTTCACACTATCTATAAGAGTTTCTTTTGGGGTTGGGGAGGGAAAAATGTTAGCAGTTCTTAAAGTTACAGGCTATGACTTAAGGGCATCCACTACTGAGACGGTGGAAGCTCTCGGCCAGACACGGCTGAGGGCATAATGTTTATAGCCCTTTATGAAGCGACAGGAGAAATATATGTATATTTTAGTAAAATTCCTTTAATCTGACTCTTATGGCGTTTAGGGTTCATTTTGAGTCAGGGCATGCAGGGACTAGTAGTTCTCAAGGGCTGGGCGCTTCCAGGAGAGTCCAATATAACACAAAGTGTCTGAATCCGATCACATTTCGTTTTTTGTGAAGCAAATCGGCGATGAAATAAACCTTCACAGCGCCATCTGTTGGAAGGTAGCGGCGCATGAGTCACATGGTGCAGCATGGCCAGAATACGCAAGACCTACTAAAAGTTTGGATATTGACTCCTAGAGCAGCGAACTTCCAACGGGTGACACTGGAGGATTATTCTATCACTCATTTGCATAGCTTTTTTCCCAAGGAGCATTGCATGGCCTATAAGACTCCTTACATCCTGTGATGCTCTCCTCAAGGAGAAACATTACCCCCTGCACTCTTGTTGAAGAAACTGTTCTTTCTTCTATCTGAGACTGAGATGCATAAACTAATGCCAAAGAGCATCCATCACGATCCTGCTGTGGGTCCCGCTATCATCTTTGAGTGTCTCTAAAATAAGTAGAAGTCATGTAATATATATATTTAGATCAAGAGGGCGGCCATCACAATGGGTGGGACTTAAAGGGGTTGTGCAAAGATGCACAATGCCTTCCAGAAATCGGGGCTGGTGGGGAACGGTTGATCACCTGGTGTCCTGCTTTCAGCACCCCGGGCGACCAGTTGGTTTTGCCAGGGTATGCCTAGGCCAGCTACACATTTCCCAGACAGCGACCGCTGCAGGGGAAGTGTAGTATTACAGGACAGCTGCTCTTATGAATGGTCGTCCTGTAGTACCAGGATGGGAGCCCCTCTTACTGATTGGCTCCCCTTTCTGGGATCCTTCTCTATGACGTTCATATACTCTAATAGGACATATGAACAGGGATTGGGATCTTTATGCAACCCTTTTTAAAGGGGCTGTCCACTGTCCAACTTATCGCTGTTTTGCTGCCAGAAGCAGACTGCTCCATACATTGTGCAGTGGCCAGAGTTGGTACTGCAGGTTCATTCACTGCAGTACCAACCTGGACCATTGAACAATCTACTGTGCTGTCTGCTTCCTGCAGTAAAACTGTTAGAAGTGGGGCAACTTCATGAAGTGCTAGTTTCAATCTTTTCCTGATTTTTTCAGGAAGTTAACTGGATTAATATGGGGATAAGATATATATATTTTGTAAACTGATTTACTCAAAGCACGACGACCGGGAGCGAGACTGGATTTTTAACTCTTCCATATAAGGGCTCTTCACTCGCTTGCTGCTGCATTTATAAGGCTTGGCATCTGAACCCAGAAAAATATATATATATGTATGTATAATGTGCAAATCAGCATATCTTCAGGAACCGCTGTTGGAAATTGTGGTTTATTGACATCCTCTGAAAAAAAGTATAATGCCTAGATTATAATTTCAATGCCGCCTTATTGGGCAGAAATGTCGCATCACCGGCCTGATTTTATATATGTGCCCCAGTATATACTAGTACATAGCAGAGTAACCTGTTTACAATATAGTGGAGGCATCGGACACCTTCTCCGAGCTCCGGGTTCTCTCTTGACTTGCCCCTTACCCCCCAAAAAGTTGGATGCTGGCGGGAAAAAACGTAAATAATTCCCAGTCATCACTGTTTTTCGGTTAAAAAAAAAAAAAAATTTAAATTAGAAGTGAATGCCGACTTGTGATAGGCCTGACTGCTGGGGAGAATGGCCGCCTCTCCTGTCTGGGCAGCAGAAGCACTTACCTCAGCCATTCTAAGATGAACATTTCAGCCAGCGGTTGAAGCCACTTCTTCTGTTTTTCTCTATGGTTTCCACAGAGGGCTTCACTCCTCCGATTACGCCTGTGATCCCGTCGCAGAGCAACGAGCTCCACTGGTTATTTATACGACTTGTATTACTATGTGTGAACGTTGCTGTAGACTATTAAAGAGGAAGCTTTCTTACAACAGCCATTCGTCTTGTCTTTATTTTCGAATTTCTTTTGTTTGGTCATGGGTTTGGTGATGATGGGACTTTTTTTTTTTTTTTTTTTGTGGATTGCACCTTATTACAGTAGTGTATCTTACTGCAGCATCACTTATGGGAGATTGGCATGGAAAATGCCAGTCTTGGATAAATGTTCCCCAAAATGTATATATAAATCAGGCCCCTTGAATATCAACTATTTACTGTAATCAAAACCACTCCAAGCAATGTTATACGCTGATGAGCCAAAAGTCATGGGACAGGAACTAATAGTGTATAGCAGGGGTCCCCAACCACCAGTCCGCGGACCGGGGCCGGGCCCTTAGGTGTTCAGCGCCAGTCCACGGCACCGCCGGGAATTTTTGTTCTAAACACAAGGCCCGCTGCGTCGTGTTATGTGGCCCGCGGCGTGCTGACGCCGCTTACCACTGAAGCGGTTACCAGCGGGGGCGCCGCAGCTCCCCACTGGTAATCGAGCTGATCCCGGTGCACACTTACGTGTGCTGCCAGGCGGGGGGGAGATATATTATACTGCCCTATGTGTGTACTGCCAGGACATTCTAAATGTCATAATTAAATAAGTATGCACTAAACTCCAACCCCCTTTATAAACACGCCCCATATAACCAAAGCCCCGCCCATGTCCCGCCCAACCCTGCTGGGCCTTGTAAAAATGGTCTTGCTTGAAGCCGATCCAT
The DNA here is from genome assembly GCF_035609145.1 of Eleutherodactylus coqui. NCBI lineage: Eukaryota > Metazoa > Chordata > Amphibia > Anura > Eleutherodactylidae > Eleutherodactylus > Eleutherodactylus coqui. The sequence continues at coordinate 18,432,767 of NC_089844.1, forward strand.
GGTGCCAAAAAGGTTGGGGACCACTGGTGTATAGAACCCCCTCTAGCCCAGCGAAGTGCCAACAAGTTGACATGGCATCGATTCCACAAGAGGACAGAAGATGTCTGGATGGTTGTTTAGCCATCAGGATAGCCCCCCACAGCTCTGTGGTAATTATTGGTGCAAGTGGACCTCCTCACCACTTCCCATAAATGTTCAGTTGGGCTCATGTTGGTGAGACCTGTACATTCACCCATTCGTAGAAACTCTCCATAATGCCTCTCAAACCAATTCTGGACAACGTTGGCCCAATGCAATGTCCTGCTGGAGTATCCCATCATTGTGGGGGTACATGATGTCCATGAAGGGAGGCAGATGGTTACCAAGCAGGGAAATGTAGTGGTCATAGTAACATTGTATGTAAGGCTGAAAAAAGCCCCATGTCCATCCAGTTCAGCCTAGCCACCCCTCCCCCCCACACCCATCCTTCATGTTGATCCAGAGGAAGGCAAAAAAAGCAATGAGGTAGAAGTCAATTTCCCTCTCTTCTTCTCTGCCTCCAATCTGCCAGGCCATTTCCATACGGGTGACAAAATCATACTATTTTTCTCACGATGCGGCAATTCTACAAATCTCATGTATGTGAAGCCCATGCTTTCCAATGGGTTCTGCCACATGAGCGATGTTTTGTAGGCTGCTACATTGTGAGAATACAAAATCACGGCGTGCTATACAGATGCAATTTGTGATATTTTGTAGCCCATGATTCTCTATGGAGCCTTCCTTTCTGTTGCATCGCACGAAAACGCGGTTTTCGTGCAATGCAGCTTTCACATTTGAAAGTCCTGCCCTATCTGCATCAGGAAAAAGAAGATGATACATCACCTATCGGGCGGTGTCCGCATCGGCACACTTTTCTGTAGTCTTCGATGGCTGTGATTGGTTCAATGAGCGCTGGTTCTGATTGGCTGAGCCGCTGCGCTCGAGAACCAATCACTGCCAGCACTTCCTGGAGGCGGGGATTTCAAACCTCCAATCCAGGAAGGGTAGCCTGAAGGCTACAGAGAAGTCTGCCGGAGTTGACAGTGCCTGATAGGTGATGTGTATTATTTGTGTGTGTGTGTGTGTGTGTGTATATATAATTTTTTTTTTTTTTTTTAATGCAGATGCGACTTATTTTTCAAGCGTCATGTGCAACTTTGTAGTGACACAATCATGATATCACCACGGGAATACCAGCGATATTGCACACCACACAGATGAGAGATCACTGCGATTTTTCTCGCAGCGATATCGTGTCGCCTGTGTGGAAGCGGCCTCAATCAGAATATCCCCAGAACACCGCCCCTTCTGAAGTAATCAGTGATATAACATATTGGACTACAGGCCCCTCTTGAACTCTTTTAGATAGTTCTCCCTCACCACACCCTGTCTTCAGGCAGAGAGTTCCATAGTCTTACTGCTCTTACAATAAAGAACCCTCTTCTATGTCTGTGTAGAAACCTTCTTTCCTCTAGATGTAGAGGGCGCCCCCTTGTTACAGTCCTCTGTATAATAGATGATGGGGGAGATCTCTGTACTGACCCCTGATATATCTATACATGGTTATTAGAGCGCCCCCTTGTTACAGTCCTGGGTGTAATAGATGATGGGAGAGATCTCTGTACTGACCCCTGATGCAGTATATTTATACATAGTTATTAGGTCGCCACTCGGCCATCTTTTTTCTAAACTATATCCCAATTTTGATGACCTCTCTGGGTACTGTTGCCCGCCCTTGTACCCTCTCAAGCTCCGATATGTCCTTTATTACCGATGCCCAGAACAATATTCCATGTGTGGTCTGACCAGTGACTTGTAAAGAGGAAGAGCAATGTTCACGTCAATGACTTTTTTTTTAAGTTGATCAGTGGAGCCAGCCCATGCGTGAGAATACCCCAAACCGGTATGGGAACGGCAGCAGCCTGCACAGTGCTTTGTTGACAACTGGAGTCCATGGGTTAGTGGGGCCTGCAGCACACATGAACCCTACTGTGACTGACCACGCCACATGTTGCCAGTACTCTTGGGTCCAGTTATTAACCTACAGTTAGGGCCAGAAATATTTGGACAGTAACACAATTTTCGCGAGTTGGGCTCTGCATGCCACCGCATTGGATTTGAAATGAAGCCTCTACAACAGAATTCAAGTGCAGATTGTAACGTTTAATTTAAAGGGTTGAACAAAAATATCTGATAGAAAATGTAGGAATTGTACACATTTCTTTACAAACACTCCACATTTTAGGAGCTCAAAAGTAATTGGACAAATAAACAGAACCCAAACAAAATTTTTTTTTTCTCAATATTTTGTTGCGAATCCTTTGGAGGCAATCACTGCCTTAAGTCTGGAACCCATGGACATCACCAAACGCTGGGTTTCCTCCTTCTTAATGCTTTGCCAGGCCTCTACAGCCGCAGCCTTCAGGTCTTGCTTGTTTGTGAGTCTTTCCGTCTGAAGTCTGGATTTGAGCAAGTGAAATGCATGCTCAATTGGGTTAAGATCTGGTGATTGACTTGGCCATTGCAGAATGTTCCACTTTTTTGCACTCATGAACTCCTGGGTAGCTTTGGCTGTATGCTTGGGGTCATTGTCCATCTGTACTGTGAAGCGCCGTCCGATCAACTTTGCAGCATTTGGCTGAATCTGGGCTGAAAGTATATCCCGGTACACTTCAGAATTCATCCGGCTACTCTTGTCTGCTGTTATGTCATCAATAAACACAAGTGACCCAGTGCCATTGAAAGCCATGCATGCCCATGCCATCACGTTGCCTCCACCATGCTTTACAGAGGATGTGGTGTGCCTTGGATCATGTGCCGTTCCCTTTCTTCTCCAAACTTTTTTCTTCCCATCATTCTGGTACAGGTTGATCTTTGTCTCATCTGTCCATAGAATACTTTTCCAGAACTGGGCTGGCTTCTTGAGGTGTTTTTCGGCAAATTTAACTCTGGCCTGTCTATTTTTGGAATTGATTAATGGTTTGCATCTAGATGTGAACCCTTTGTATTTACTTTCATGGAGTCTTCTCTTTACTGTTGACTTAGAGACAGATACACCTACTTCCCTGAGAGTGTTCTGGGCTTCAGTTGATGTTGTGAATGGGTTCTTCTTCACCAAAGAAAGTATGCGGCGATCATCCACCACTGTTGTCTTCCGTGGACGCCCAGGCCTTTTTGAGTTCCCAAGCTCACCAGTGAATTCCTTTTTTCTCAGAATGTACCCGACTGTTGATTTTGCTACTCCAAGCATGTCTGCTATCTCTCTGATGGATTTTTTCTTTTTTTTCAGCCTCAGGATGTTCTGCTTCACCTCAATTGAGAGTTCCTTTGACCGCATGTTGTCTGGTCACAGCAACAGCTTCCAAATCCAAAACCACACACCTGGAATCAACCCCAGACCTTTTAACTACTTAATTGATTACACGTTAACGAGGGAGACTCCTTCTGAGTTAATTGCAGCCCTTAGAGTCCATTGTCCAATTACTTTTGGTCCCTTGAAAAAGAGGAGGCTATGCATTACAGAGCTACGATTCCTAAACCCTTTCTCTGATTTGGATGTGGAAACTCTCATATTGCAGCTGGGAGTGTGCACTTTCAGCCCATATTATATATATAATTGTATTTCTGAACATGTTTTTGTAAACAGCTAAAATAACAAAACTTGTGTCACTGTCCAAATATTTCTGGCCCTAACTGTATTATTCTACACAAATGCCCAGAGCATCGGAAACAAACAAGGAGAATTGGAGCTCCGAACACGGGAAGAGAAATATGATGTCATCGGCATCACGGAAACTTGGAGGGATGATACACATGATTGGAGCACAAGGCTTGAAGGATACAACTTATTTATAAGAAATAGACCTAATAAAAGGGGAGGAGGTGTTGTGTTGTATGTTAGGAAAACATTCATCTCCACAGAGATTCAAGCTTCAGAGCATGAGAGTTCTCTAGAAACAGTTTGGGTAAGAATACAAGGAGAGAACAACAGAAAGGACACCATTGTAGGCATTTACTATAGGCCGCCGGGACAAGCAGAAGATATGGAGGAACTCTTTCTACATCAGATGGCCAAGCTCTCAAACAAGCCAAACCTAGTGATCATGGGAGATTTTACCGATCCAGACAATTGTTGGGAATCTCTCTCAGGTAAAAGTAATGGATCCAACAGATTCTTATCCGCTCTTGCTGACAACTTTATCTTCCAAAAGGTCGAAGAGAAAACAAGGGGATCTGCTATCTTGGACCTACTTCTTACCAACGGGGGGGGGGGGGGAGGTTGTGGGAGTAAGGGTGGCTGGGACCTTAGGAGGCAGTGATCATGTGATCATGATATCCTTGGATGTTGGATAAAAAGGGGAGGAAGAACAGAAAACTCAGACCTCAAGGTTGGATCTCAGAAAGGCTGATTTCAATGAACTCCGAAAGAGGAGAGGAAGAATCCAATGGCTGGATGTACTTAAGGACAGAAATGTCCAAGAAGGTTGGGAAATATTGCAAAATGAGATTCTCAAAGCACAATCGTTACCAATCCCTAAAAGGAAGAAGAATGGGAAGCATTTAAAGAGACCAGGATGGATGAACACAGAACTTGTACACATGGTAAAGAGGAAGAAAATATGTTTATCAAATGGAAAGAGGGGGCGATATCTAAAGAAGAATATAATGGGGTCTGCAGAACTGTAGGGCAAGTGTCAGAGAAGCTAATTACATTTCTTAAAAAAATGAACCCCGGAGGCCGGTGAGGAGAGTGTGAGATGTGCTGCGCATCGCCGCAATATGCGGGTCCACAGGGCTGTAAAAGGCTGCACAGCATCTTGCCACACGCTCGTATGCGCACGGCCTTATTAACACAGTCTGCAGAAACTGTAGGGCAAGTGTCAGAAGAGCTAAAGCTAATAATGAATTGAGGCTTGCAACAGAGGCCAAAAGCAATAAAAAAGGATCTGGAGGTATGTCAAAAGCAAAAGAAAAGTCCAAGATGCTATTGGATGCTTACAAGATGAAAATGGGGAATTTGTTTAGAATGATGCTGAGAAGGCTGAACTTTTGAATTCCTACTTTTGTATCTGTTTTCTCTCTGAAAGTAGATGAAACATCAACTGATCTTCCCTGTGCTATTGAGGGAATAAAAGAATGCAGAGAGATGGTGAGGGAACACTTAGCTAACTTAAATTAATTCAAGTCTCAAGGTTCAGATGAATTACATCCTAGGATACTAAAGGAAGCAGCGGAGGTAATTGCTGAACCACTTGCCATAATCTGAAAATTCCTGAAAAACAGAAGTCCCAGAAGATTCGAGAAGGGCAAATGGAGTCCCTATCTTCAAAAAAGGGAATAAGGTGGACCCAGGAAATTACAAGCCTGTGAGCCTGACTTCTAATCCGGGAAAGATCTTTGAACAAATTATTAAACAGCATGCATGCAAGTACTTAGATAAGACTGGAGTAATTAACCAGAGCCAGCATGGGTTTGTAACAAGCAAGTCATGCCAGACGAATCTAATTTCCTTCTATGACAGAATCACCGACTGAGTTGATAAGGGGAATGCGGTGGATATAGTATATCTTGACTTTAGTAAATCATTTGACAAAGTATCTCATACCATACTTATTGAAAAAATGACCAAATATGGGATTGACAAGGCAAGTGCACATGTAAAACGCTCCCCGGCTGCTCCATCCTCCATGCTGGCCGCGCTGTGAGCGATCCAGCCATACTCGCTCCTGTAACAGGACATAATCGAGCCTCACTGGGACATGTCTTCTCCCTACCTTTCTTCTGATTTTCTACTTCTATTCCATTTTATCACTATTTTTAAACCTATACGTTTTTCTATGCTCTGTAGCATGTCTTGCCCCAGCAATTACTGAAGAAGAGGTTTTTCCTCAAAGCGCCTTTTGTTCTGCTGGTTTTACTCCTCATATAATAAAATCTTCATATCTTACCATCATCACCATTTTTTGGAGTTGTTGCGTCTTGAGACATTTTTCTTTCACTCCCACCTTGTATAGGTGTGGGCATTCCCAAGTGTCCCCTGAGGGAACGCCACTTCATCATCAATGTACCTACCGCTATCCCAGGACTTTTGGCACATCGGATATATTGGCTTTTTCTTTTTATAATATCCTTGCAAAATAATTTAGTAATTTTCAGGGTTTTTTAAATTACGGATTCTTTATAAAGAGCTAGTCTGATAACAAAAATACCTTTACACCGGGAGGCATACTAACCTGCATATTGGTAATTTGTGGTTGGGATTGTCTACAACCTGTTTGAACTAATGAAATGGAAAAAGAGGAGGTCTGAACCCCCTACAGACACTTGTGTAAAGCTTCCGGTACAATCCCTCATTTTAGAACAGGCTTATTATTTTATATGTATCTGGACTCTCTGTAAAAACAATCCACCCCTAGATGAAGTTGTCGTTTTGCTGTAAGACTCGGCATGTAGTTCCATCTCAGGCAGACCTGTAAATGATGGGAGTTGTGGTGATTAGATGAACGGTCTTGTCACTTGAGACCCTAAAAGTGTTTCCCCCCTTGGCCTATAAGTGGCTCTCGGAGGCTCCTTGTGTGTAGTGACCTCTTCTTCAGCTTGTGTAGAGTGTATTTGTCATCTGATTTAACCCTTTTAGTGGCACGCCCAGAATATCTCCAGGGCTTGTTACACTGACCATGCAGTTAAACCCTAGAAGATTTTCGTGGACAGCTCTAGTGCTGAAATGCTGTCCAGGACACGCAGTTATTGTGCCACTGTACATGTTTGCCACTTCGAATTACCTCTGGAAAATCTCCGTGGCTGGCTGCGCTGACATGGTGATAATAAACCTGCCACTGAAGGTGTTAAGGCGTCTGGTTGCAAATTCTGCAGTCTGCAGGTCCAATATGTTTCTGGCCTAGATGAGTCTTCCCATCGATCGCTGCAGATCTCAGGTCTATAGTCAGTCAATTGCTATAATAGAAATAGGAGATTCTTCGTTTTTATGAAACTCAGCGTAATGGCGAGACCCTCCGCGCTGCAAGCAGACCCTCATATTATATGTATGTTGGCTGAACAGATAACTCGGATCCTGAATATTTCTATGGCTTCTGGGAGGAGGTAATCTCTATCCTGGACCGGGGAGTCACCGGATCTTGTGTATCTGCAGTTTTCCACAGTGTTTGATATTGAGCTGCATAACAGGTTGGTCTATAAGATGAGATGCTTGGTCTGGGGAGAATGTGTGTAAGGGGGCAAGTAACTGGTCAGTGATAGAATGCAGAGGGTGGTTATAAATGGTCCATACTCTGATTGGGTTACCATTACTAGTGGGGTACCACAGAGGGCGGTACTAGAGGGGTCACTGTTACGAGTGGGATACTGCAGGGGGCAGTATTGGAGGGGTTACTAATGGGATACCACAGGTGTCAGTATATGAGTGTTGACCATTAGTATTGGTATTGGTTCAGAAGAATAAGTGCAACCGCAGCACACGCCAGAGTTATAAAAAGATGATACTCCGGTTTCCACAAAGAAACTATCTGTTGCAGAGGTAACAAGGAGAAATGTGCAAGAGCCCAGTATGGTCCGGATCCAAGACCAAAATCAGCTGAAGACATAAAGTGACCCGGCAGCAACTGATGGCTTTTTTTTGCAAAATTTAGAAATAACTTTTATTCCTGTCTTGCTTTTATGGAGGAATAAAAGTTATTTCTTAATTTTGCAAAAAAAGCCATCAGTTGCTGCCGGGTCACTTTATGTCTTCACCATTAGTATTGGAGTACACAGGGCAGTATTAGATGGGTCAGCGTTACTAGTGCGATAGTGCTGGGGCAGTACTAGAAAAGGTCACCATTGCTAGTGGGGTACCACAGGTGCCAGTATTGGAGGGATCCCCATTACTAGTAGGGTGCACAGGGCAGTATTGGACGTGTCACTGTTACTAGTGGGGTACCACATGGGGGCAGTATTAGAAGTGTCACCATTACTAGTGGGTTATGCAGGGCAGTATTGGACGGGTCACTTACTAGTGGGGTACCACAGCTGTCAGTATTGAAGGGGTCTCCGTTACTATTCGGGAACCACAGTGGGCAATATTTAAGGGTTTACTAGTGGCAAGCCCACAGGGGCACTATTGGAGGGGTTACTAGTGGGGAACCACAGTGGGCAGTATGTAAGGGTTTACTAGTGGGGAACCCACAGGGGCACTATTGGAGGGGTTACTAGTGGGGAACCCACAGGGGCACTATTGGAGGGGTTACTAGTGGGGAACCACAGTGGGCAGTATGTAAGGGTTTACTAGTGGGGAACCCACAGGGGCACTATTGGAGGGGTTACTAGTGGGGAACCACAGTGGGCAGTATGTAAGGGTTTACTAGTGGGGAACCCACAGGGGCACTATTGGAGGGGTTACTAGTGGGGAACCACAGTGGGCAGTATGTAAGGGTTTACTAGTGGGGAACCCACAGGGGCACTATTGGAGGGGTTACTAGTGGGGTACTGCAGGAGGCGGTTTTGCGTCCTATTTTTATTAATATATTTATTAATGACCCGGTAAAAGGATTGTGCAGTAAAATATCAATATTCGCAGATGATACAAAACTATGTAAAGTAATGAACACCAGAGAGGGCTGTATATGGGCTCATATAAATATGTATATAAGTACATATACATTTGTACACTGTTGGATCTGGATAAATTGGGGACAGGAAAGTTGTAAATGAGGTTTCACACTGATAAATGTGCGGTTCTGCCGATGGGCAGGAAATACATGTCACCATTACAAACTGAGGCCTTAGTCAGACGGGCGTTTTTTTGCGCGATTTGCGGATCGCATGACGGATGCGCATCCGCAAATCACGTGACCGGTGCGCGCAAGTCGGCCGCAAATCGCCCGAAAATCTGCTCCTAGCCGCGTTTCATTAGAAACGGGCCGGAGCTGTCCAGCGCATTGCATTCAATGGAGACGGCAATAGAGCTGGCTCCATTTAAAGCAATGCGCTGCGGGCGAGCCCGGGATGAATTGTCGGGAAGGGCTTAAATATATAAGCCCTTCCCTGCAATTCATCCTAAAATGTGTAAAAATAAAAAATATATATGTGCTCACCTTCTCCCGGCAGCCGGAGCTCCGCGCGGCCGTCCTGCAGTGGGTGTGAAGGGGGTGTGAGTCAGACCTGCCCCCTGATTGGCTCAGCGCTGAGCCAATCAGAGGCATGTCTCACTCACACCCATTCATGAATTCATGAATTGATGTGAGTCAGACCTGCCCCTGATTGGCTCAGCGCTGAGAGGCAGCAGTCACTCACCCATTCATGAATTCATGAATGGGTGTGTGAGTGAATCCTGCCTCTGATTGGTCAGGGCTGTGACCAATCAGAGGCAGATCATTCAGCAGGCGGGGATTTTAAAGCCCCGTTGGCTGAATAGTGCCGAGAAGCAGTTCAGGAGAACTGACAGTGGCCGCGGCTGGACTCCGGCTGCAGCGGAAAGGTGAGTATACAATTTTTTTTTATTTTAACACATTTCTGGATGAATTGCAGGGAAGGGCTTATATATTTAAGCCCTTCCCGACAATTCACCCCGCGCACGCCGGCAGCCCATTGCTTTCAATGGAGCGGCTGTATTGCCGCTCCATTGAATTCAATGGGCAAACATCGTTCTTCTCTGTCACAGCTGTTACAGCTGTGGCAGAGAAGAATGATTTGTCTTCTATATGTTCTCAATGGGGTCGGCGCTGCTGCCGCCGGCCCCATTGAGCGCATATAGAGAAGAGAACAGGAATTGCAGATCGCAGATAGGTGCGATCTGCGATTTTTTTGTTCTATAATTTATCGGACGAGCGCATAAAAAGCGCTCATGTGTCCGATACCATTGTAAAGCAATGGTTTTGTAAAATGGCCGGACGCATGCGCATGCGCAAATCGCGGCTAAAAACGCCCGTCTGACTAAGGCCTAAATGGGAAACCACTGGGGAACACTGAGATGGAGAAGAACTTGGGGGTTTTAGTTAACTGGAGCAACCAGTGTCAGGCAGCTGCTGCCAAGGTAAATTGGGTCATCGGGTGCATCAGAAGAGGTCTAGGGCCACATGACAAGAACAGTGTTCTTCCTCTTTACAAGTCACTGGTCCGACCACACATGGAGTATTGTGGACAGTTTTGGCCACCGGTACTTAAGAAGGACATATCAGAGCTTGAGCGGGTACAAAGGCGGCAACTAACTTAATAAATGCAATGGGTGACTACAACACCCAGAGAGGGTATGAACATTGGGATTATTTAGTCAAGAAAAAAACATTTGAGGGGCGACCTAATAACTATGTATAGATATATCAGGGGATAGTAATCATTTATTTATACCCAGGACTGTAACAAGGGGGTATTGATGAATTGTCCCCGTTCTGTCCAGACTGTTAGGGGGTGTTGGGACCAGTGGATGTGTGAGGGCACAGAAGGTGACCGGGCTCAGGACCCCCCGACAGACCACCAGTAGAGAGGAGCGTCTGACCAGACTGTTAGGAGGTGTTGGGACCAGTGGATGTGTGAGGGCACAGAAGGTGACCGGGCTCAGGACCCCCTACAGACCACCAGTAGAGAGGAGCGTCTGACCAGACTGTTAGGAGGTGTTGGGACCAGTGGATGTGTGAGGGCACAGAAGGTGACTGGGCTCAGGATGCCCCCTACAGACCACCAGTAGAGAGGAGCGTCTGACCAGACTGTTAGGAGGTGTTGGGACCAGTGGATGGGGGCACACAAGGTGACTGGGCTCAGGACGCCCCCTACAGACCACCAGTAGAGAGGAGCGTCTGACCAGACTGTTAGGAGGTGTTGGGACCAGTGGATGTGTGAGGGGACACAAGGTGACCGGGCTCAGGACGCCCCCTACAGACCACCAGTAGAGAGGAGCTTCTGATCGTCCAACAAGCACCAGCAGCTCCAACTGTTTCATTGTCCGCCATCCAGAGACAGGTAGCTAAACAACATTTGGTCTAGCGGCCCCGATTATATGTACAGCCTTTGACACTCACCGACGACTCTGTTTGCAGTGGTGTCATGAATGATGAAACTGGACGCTACGGAGGGGAATTGGGTTGTCTTCAGCGATTAATCCAGAGTTAGTTTGGGCGCTGACGACGGACGTGTTTGTGTCTGGAGACCTCGGGGTGAGCGCCTCAATCCTTCCTTTGCTGTAGAGCGGCACACTGCCCCCTGCTAGTGTGATAGTCTGGGGGGGTGGGGGCATCGCATACGACAGTCAGTCACCCATAGTAGTGGGACGAGGGACAATGACAGCTCAGCGATATGTTCAGGACATCCTGCAGCCACATGTGTTCCTCTCATGGCGGCTTCCAGCAGGATAATGCTCGGCCGCGCACACATGGGGGTCCCAGGAAGCCCCCACAACATTGTCACACCATGACTGCCCGGCCACCAGATTTATCACCAGTAGAACATGTATGGGAAATCTGGGATGCTGTCGACAGCCTACGAGTTTGCACAATTTAGAGGCTCGGTTTAAGTAATTTGCTGCAGAATATCATACAGAACCTGTATGCCTCCATGCCAACCTGTATCACATCTTGTATCCAAGCTAGAGGCGGTACAACAGGGTACTAGAGCCTCCATGCCCGCCTGTATCACATCTTGTATCCAAGCTAGAGGCGGTACAACAGGGTACTAGAGCCTCCATGCCCGCCTGTATCACATCTTGTATCCAAGCTAGAGGCGGTACAACAGGGTACTAGAGCCTCCATGCCCACCTGTATCACATCTTGTATACACGCTAGAGGCGGTACAACAGGGTACTAGAGCTACCATCCCCATCCACATCACATCCTGTATCCAAGTCAGGGAGTCTACAGCGTACTGCTTGCAAGTTTATATAGACCCTGCAGTTTCCCTACCACACATGCACTCGACAATCCCATAGATGTCCATTCACAGTTGAGGCGAGATTTGAACCCCCAAACCCAGCATTATGCTGACCACTATGCTCTTAGCACCCCCACACTAGAGCCTCCATGCCCGTGTGTATCATATCTTGTATCCAAGCTAAAGGGAGTACAACAGGGTACTAGAGCCTCCATGCCCACCTGTATCACATCTTGTATCCAAGTTAGAGGCGGTACAACAGGGTACTAGAGCCTCCATGTCCACCTGTATCACATCTTGTATCCAAGCTAGAGGTGGTACAACAGGGTACTAGAGTCTCCATGCCAGCCTGTATCACATCTTGTATCCAAGCTAGAGGTGGTACAACAGGGTACTAGAGCCTCCATGCCCACCCGTATCACATCTTGTATCCAAGTTAGAGGCGGTACAACAGGGTACTAGAGCCTCCATGCCCACCCGTATCACATCTTGTATCCAAGCTAAAGGCGGTACAACAGGGTACTAGAGCCTCCATGCCCACCTGTATCACATCTTGTATCCAAGTTAGAGGCGGTACAACAGGGTACTAGAGCCTCCATGTCCGCCTGTATCACATCTTGTATCCAAGCTAGAGGTGGTACCACAGGGTACTAGAATTTCCATGCCAGCCTGTATCACATCTTGTATCCAAGTTAGAGGCGGTACAACAGGGTACCAGAGCCTCCATGCCCACCTGTATCACATCTTGTATCCAAGTTAGAGGCGGTACAACAGGGTACTAGAGCCTCCATGCCCACCCGTGTCACATCTTGTATCCAAGCTAGAGGCAGTACAACAGGGTACTAGAGCCTCCATGGCTGCCTGTATCACATCTTGTATCCAAGCTATAGAAGGTCCAATAGTGGAATTGGAGTCTCCATGCCAGCCTGTATCACATCTTGTATCCAAGTTAGAGGCGGTACCACAGGGTACTAGAGCCTCCATGCCCACCCGTATCACATCTTGTATCCAAGCTAGAGGCAGTACAACAGGGTACTAGAGCCTCTATGCCCGCCTGTATCACATCATGTATCCAAGCTAGAGGCGGTACAACAGAGTACTAGAGCCTCCATGCCAGCCTGTATCACATCTTGTATCCAAGCTAGAGGCGGTACAACAGGGTACTAGAGCCTCCATGCCTGCGCGTATCACATCTTGTATCCAAGCTAGAGGCGGTACAACAGGGTACTAGAGCCTCCATCCTTCTCCATATTACATCTTTTAAAACAAATATTTTATTGATTTTCACAGTGGAAATAAAGTCCATTATAAACAAGCATAGAGATTCCGATCCCTACAGATGGGCAGATCTGTCCACAAGATTGATAAACATTGGATGAATATTTCCATTATAACTATGTACTTAAAGGTGGGTCTATCATGTACCCAGTTGTGTCCAAGACACGAAAAATGTCTTGTTAGGGTTTTCATATTTATTCAGATCTCATATATGCATAACCACTTATAGGGGAGCCATAATGGCTATTTCCTATCAGTTGTGGCCATAAAGCTGATGAGAAATCACCATGCAAGAGTGTAACTCCTGTGGGAAACAGTAACATCTTATATCAAAGGTGGAGGCGTCCCAACAGGGCACTAGAGATTCCATGCCAGCCCGTATCACATCTTGTATCCAAGCTAGAGGCAGTACAACAGGGTACTAGAGCCTCCATGCCACCCGTATTGTGGTGGCAATCCCAATACATAAATCTTTGTGTATTGGGATTTGGTGGGCCTTGGGGAAACTAATTAATTCAAATGCTTTAAATCTGTTTTGATTCAACTATAGAAGTGTACGTACAATTACACAATACTATTAGGCAATGAAATATCTGTTTTTCATAACTCTGCTGACAAAGATGGAATTTAGCCCGTAACCAACATGTATAAATATATTTGACTGTCCAGCTGCATGTACTAATACGGAACTAGGAATCAGACATGGACAACCGCAGAAATTACCCAAGCAATTTTACTGGAAACGTATGCAAATAACATGGGAGGTTTGTGCAATTTATAGTTCATGATGTAACATCCAATCATATCGAAGGAACCCCACGTGGCTCCAAGACAACCCACTCATTTCATCCACCACCTGATGGCCAATCACAGATGACCGGAGGATGGAAGAATTGCAAGATGCTTATCCAATAATTAAACAATACGTTGTATCTATGTAATCTTTGACCTGCCCAGATGGGCGGATTTGTTAAACTCTTAAAATAGGCTACACGCCGATTATTAAAGTTAGAATTGAGGAAGCTATGCATGCTGAACTTCGTGTCAGTGTAGGAACTTCTTATGCGCATTATCAATTCAGAAATAATATGGAAGGGTGTAAACATTCCAAATTGAGTAAGCCGTGATTCCGCAAAGGAATTCTACGACAGTGGTGGCCCGTACGGGGAGTGATCGACAGGTTCCATAGAATTCGGACAGAAGACACGGACATATGCGACCTTGGACTTGGTGGGCCCAAAATATCATCAGAACACGGTGAGATAAATTAATTATCTATACCTGTGTGGCTAAGTTCAGGCTCGCCTATGTGCCGTGCCAGGCCGAATGATTTGGACCCGATCGACAGGTACTTCTTTAAGTCTCGATCACTCGATAAGAACCTGTCATAAGATATAAAAGGAATGTTTGCATGCCTGTTGTCTTGAGAGTACTAGTTAATTGGTGACATCAATAGCTGCCCCCGGGAGGGCCTGTACGGGGTGTTTCCACTCCTGAGGGAGGAGGGAGCCGTTCAGGTGGCCTGTCGCAGAGACTCAGCAGTCCTGAGGTCCGTTTGGAGGGCCCAGGGAGGGAGAGACTGCCAGAGAAAAGTCTGATATGGGATTTCCGCTCCTGCTAGGCCTGCTTGTAGGGCCGGGAGAAGGGAGCTGTCAGACACGTATCCCGAGGGGCAGTGAGACTAAGCCAGCCGTACTGGTGCTCTGTCTATTTGTGTGTGTCCACAAATGTTTGTTTATCGTGTAAATGTCCACGAGTAGATCCCTCTGTCTGAGGGTAGATCGATAAACTGTGTAGCGACAAAAATGCTAGAGACTCTAGGGCGGGGCATATTATGTCCGGCGTCTGAGGAGACTTTTATAATCATGTTGTTATATAGGAATAGTTTGTTTGTCTGTCATATAGAAGTAGTATCAGTCCTGCTCAACTGTGCCCGTAATTGTTTAGAGAAAAAAAAAAAAAGCTGCAAACTTCATTTAAAAAGAGGAAGTGGAACTCTTAATAGAAGCGGAGCAATTCTTGTGCTGTAACATTTGTTAGTTATTTAACTAATATTGGATGTTAAAACTACTAGTATGTCTTGTTATGTAATCTAATCTAATCTTTGTCATACGCCCGTCATAAATGTAAAAAGTTATACGCCACTCACATCCTGAGGGGGCTCTTAAGAATACAGACTGCGTAGCCCACCATGCCCACAAGAAAATACATCTATGTTTGCCAAGTCCCCAACAGGTGTGAGCAGTCCCCAATTCAATTGTAACCACATACAATGTTAGGTGGTCACCGCTGTGACATAATACAACATAATATATGTGATTTATGCATTAGACGTTAGAATTTCCCTAAGTGTCAGAAAAGAGGAAGTGAAGGTAGGCTGCAATGGCGTCTGTATTAATACACGCCAAAAGACACCAGTTTAGTGAATAGAAAGAATTGCAGTACATTACCAATCAGATGGAGATGCCCGGCATCTAAGACTGCATCTGCCCGGTCGCCGGAAGTCTGGGACAAAACTGTTGTAAAGGTAAAAATTAGCCTTATAATCCTGTCGCTGGGCTGTCACATGAGCGAGAGACTTAAAAAGAGGAAGTTACTTGCCCTGTAGTCCCAGCACAAGTAACGTATATTCACAGACAATATAAAATAAATAAATAAACTACAGGGAGTAAGAGAAACGGTAGAGAAGCCAAGGAATAGGAAACAAGCAGGTAACGATAAGGCCAGGTATCCACAGGAGGAACGGGGCAGATTGACCCGTAATTTGTAAAATGTAAATTGTGTGGTGCATAAGACTTTATCTTTATTGAGTTGTGATGTGTACCCAAGGACTGCCAAACATTGAATGAGAGAATAAGGAAGTAAGTGATTAGCCACACTCAGAGGGGTGGAGCTAGATGATGCAAGAACACGTCTCTTATCCAAGGAGGGGGTAAGAATCATAGATAGCCAGAAGAAAAAGTTTTGTTTTTTCTCCTGTCCCAAACTCAGCTTTCCACGGTTCCTGACAAATTATGGGACACCTGCAAGACAGGCATAGGGAAATTGAATGTATCGACCATGATAATATATACGAGACCCAGATACACACCCCTGGGTCAAATAGTATCCCCCTAGATAAAAAAAAAAAAAAAGAAGGGTGAAGGGTCAGCCACACATGTTAGGTGCTGTGTGCTGATGCTTTGGAAAAAACTGCCAACCGGCCACAATTTCACTGTTAATTTCTCTTGCAAAAGGCTGTAAGGCCTGGAGGCCTCCAAAGACTAACCAAGTTCTGCAGGCCATACCTGTACATACACCCGTTGCCAAATTCCGCACCTTTCTGGACCTTGTTTCATACTGCCGGCCATATGACAGTATTGATACAAAAGCACGGAGGACAACCACAGCCATGAGGGTGGATCCAGTGACTTGAGGAGCTCCCTCATCTGCTTTTGCGGTGGCAGCAGTACAGGCAATGGTTGACAAATCTTCTAAGTTGGTATTGGACTACCCCCTAGTGGTCCACACCCCAAATGACACCCAGAACATACTCATGCAAGTGCAACCCAAGCACTTATCTCTGGCCTATTAGATCCGACTACAATGTGCTCTTTCCATGCCTCCCCCAATATTTCTTCCCAATGTTGTAATACCTTGAATCCGGCTACTCTTCTTTTAATCAGGTATTCCTGTGGGGGGAGGGGAGGCATAGGTGATTTGAGTATGGCGGATCAGCTATTTTTTAAATAGCATTATTGTAGTGATGTACACACTGTTAATGATGCATATTTTGAGTTTTCTTTTGTAGATGGTATCAGGGTGAGGATTAATGATTCCGAACCAGATATGCAGAGGTCACACAACAAGATGTCCTAAACGCAGAAGCTCTGCCTCCGCATGTCTCAGGGCAAGAAGCGGAACCGGAGGCCCTCACTGGGGCGTGTGGAGTGGTAGAAGGTAAGTCGGCAACTTTTTACACTGACTCCTGGAATGCATTTGGCATAGCTCATGATTATGGCCCAATATGGAAGGCCAGACAGCTTGTTATCTCAGTAGGACAGCCAATTAAGAATGGTGCAGCGGTGCAGAGTCTCATGGAAACCCTACTACTACTACCTGGCAATGGAGAATCCACACCGATTTCTACAACGGAGAAGCGAGAGATGACACCCTCGCCGACAACACAGCAAAGGTAGCGGCCCTCAAGCCGTGGAAGAAAGAAGAATAGATACTGACAGCATGAGTCAGTGATAAGACTTTGGACTTTGATAAAACCTTTGGACTTTGATAAAACCTTTGGACTGTGATAAAACCTTTGGACTTTGATATGTCAAGGACTTTACAGATACAAGTCAACGAGGAAAGAAAGCAGATGGGCTAAAATACGGGAGCGACAGCACAGGACGGCGTATGGCGAACAATCAACAGAACTTGCCTACAGAGGTCCCTGTTCCCCATGATGGCCCAGCTGGTATACAGAATCAAAAGCAGCGATGACGGCGACACTGAACAAGAATGGGTGACACCTGGGTTCTCTGTAGCTGCTGCATCATTTGTCCAGTTAGCATGATCTTTGCCATGTGCGAGTCCGGACAGAAGTAAGGTGGCCATATAACACTTGCCTTGACCACTCTACGCATTTCAGAGATTGCCAATTTGACCACATTCAGCTCACACCTGTTGGGGAGTATGAATATGTGCTTGTTGTTGCTCGAGTCTTTTTCAGGTTGGAGGCCCACCCGGATACTAAGGTAAATGAGCAGATAACCACACAGAAGCTCATGAATGAGGTAATCTGCAGATACAGGGTACCGGAAGTGAATGAGGTAAACGAAGGTACACAGGTGTTCTCTTCCAGACTCAGAGGCAGACACTGGGACACATATCTTGCTGCCTGGGGATTGGGTGCGCATCAAGAAGTTCCCCAGGAAGCACCCTCCTGAGCCCCGATTTGATGGCCCCTACCAGGTGCTTCTGACTACTGCCACAGCTGTGAAACTAGCCGAAAGACTTACATGGATCCATCCATGCTTCATACTGTAAGAAAGCTTCAGATCCGGGAGACCAGTCTTAGTTGTGCCAAGGACATTACTCTGGATAGGGCTAGTGAGAGAGGAGGGTGGCAACTGGAATCCTTAGTCGGAAGGATATGGGGGTATGGTTACCTTCTAGTATAACTCGTTCAATGCTCAAGTAGCCGCATATTCCTTCGACTATTGTACTGTGGTCCCGTGTCTTGAACTTAGAGTGTTGCTTGGTTTTAATGCGGTTTTTACATTAACCATGGTCCCCCTAGATCTCCCTGTAGATGCTGAAGAGTGGTTTATTAGTCTCTTCACGAACATTTCCGCTAATTACACTGTCCGTGAGAAATGGAAGAAGGAATACTCTATAACTACTTAAGTGTTTTGCACCGGAGAGAGTATTACTGACTACCCTGGAAACTACACCTGCCAGGCAATTAGGCAGGGTAGAGGGAGATTCTTGGGGAACTCACCAATATTTCCCTTGTTTAAAAAAGATGAAGAGCCAGTTCCGATAATGCCAACCACATACGCTACCAAAGAAAAGGAGAAATGTACTAGTACTGTGCCTGCCCCGATCTCCTAAGATGGATTGTCAGTGGAATTCCCATTTGCCAAGGGATAGTGCAGAAGACCTTAGGTTCCGGCGAGGGCACACCCTGTGGGGTGTTAACTTGTACAGATAGAGGGTATGGATGCCCGGAAATGAGCCCAGGGAATCCATGGCCTCCCTCTGAGGTGAGGTAGGGATCCCCCCCCCCCTAGGAGTAGGGACTTACGGGCAGTGGGAAAACCCTGACGCAAGGGTGAGGCGAACTGGACGTGTTCACCATTAGGACTATCTCCAGGAGGGACATTGGTGTGGGTGAAGATTAAGGAGTCCCACGCCGTGCGTACCTGTGCACACTACTAGTATGTACTTCTAGTACAGCACATTAGAGTGAGAGGAGAGGCTCCTGGTGATAGTTTTGACCCACACATGTACGTTGACATCATAGAATAGCCAAGGGGGGTACCTGGCAAGTTTTAAAAAAATTAGAGACCAAGTTAAAACTAGATTCGAGTCCATTTTCCCGATCATTAGGGTAAATAAATGTTGACTGGATTAATTATGTTTATTATAATTAACAGCGGTTTATAAATTATACTAGAGACGCCTTATAGGGACTAGTCGACAAATAGGACCTACCTCGACTATGACTTTTCAAAATAGAATGGCACTAGGTACGATTTTAGCCAAAAAAGGGAGTGTCTGTAAGATGATAGGGGAGACTTGTACCTACATCCCAGACAAAACGTGACCCGCAGGTAAAGACGCAGTTGCCATTAAGAAGCTGACCGCACTAACTAAAAAGAGCTAACCTTAGTCTGTTTTCCTCAGTTAGGTACCTAACGGGAGAAGGAAAAATATAGGAAAATAAGTTTTAAAACATTGTGTATTTAGAACACTGTGATAGGTTTTCGCTAAGATTTTGCTTTATTTTATCTGCAGTGCACTCTGCTTATGTCCACGCAACATGCCGGTGTTACAACGCCCCTGGTCCTGTTACCTTGCCGCCTCTGGAAAAGGGAAGTGGGAATAATCAGCTTGTAGCTCTTTCCTTCCAGACTAATATATATGATCATGCACGTACTAATAAGACAGGGGTTCAGTCATATTGATCAGTAATTAGATAGTCCTGATTTTGCACTCTTGTTGATGAATCGAGGTAACGTCAAGAAGGCGGGGTTCTATACAAGTTATGCAGTGTTTACCTGAGATAGTAAAAGTCGCACCTCTCCTAACCTAATTATGGTTGTCACCTTTATAGTCATTCTAATTTCTGTCTGTTGTTGCATACAGTGTATTCCGACCCTGATGACTGCCTGGTCCACCTGTCCCACTACGACGTCCAACAAAAAGCCCACTGTCAGCGCAACCGTCGTCATCATGGATCCAGAATGTGATGATGTCGAACCATCCTATACCCCCATGAGAGCAATGGCTCCAGTCTACAACACATTACAAGTCTAGAGTCAGCGGTGGGGGTGGAATGGAGCAGGGCGAGTCTGGTGAAACAGATAGTTTCAAGGGGGGTCTGTGGTGGCAATCCCAATATATAAATCTTTGTGTATTGGAATTTGGTGGGCCTTGGGGAAACTAGTTAATTCAAATGCTTTAAATCTGTTTTGATTCAACTATAGAAGTGTACGTACAATTACACAATACTATTAGGCAATGAAATATCTGTTTTTCATAACTCTGCTGACAAAGATGGAATTTAGCCCGTAACCAACATGTATAAATATATTTGACTGTCCAGCTGCATGCACTAATACGGAACTAGGAATCAGACATGGACAACCGCAGAAATTACCCAAGCAATTTTACTGGAAACGTATGCAAATAACATGGGAGGTTTGTGCAATTTATAGTTCATGATGTAACATCCAATCATATCGAAGGAACCCCACGTGGCTCCAAGACAACCCACTCATTTCATCCACCACCTGATGGCCAATCACAGATGACCGGAGGATGGAAGAATTGCAAGATGCTTATCCAATAATTAAACAATACGTTGTATCTATGTAATCTTTGACCTGCTCAGATGGGCGGATTTGTTAAACTCTTAAAATAGGCTACACGCCGATTATTAAAGTTAGAATTGAGGAAGCTATGCATGCTGAACTTCGTGTCAGTGTGGGAACTTCTTATGCGCATTATCAATTCAGAAATAATATGGAAGGGTGTAAACATTCCAAATTGAGTAAGCCGTGATTCCGCAAAGGAATTCTACGACAGCCCTTCTTTTTTTTTTTTTTTCAGCATGTGGGGGCTCGTCCGGGATCTGACGACAGTATCACATCTTGTATCCAAGCTAGAGGCGGTACAACAGGGCACTAGAGCCTCCATGCCCCCCCGTATCACATCTTGTATCCAAGCTAGAGGTGGTACAGCAGGAGGCGAGGGGCCTAGGAGCCCTCTGACATCAGGGAGAAGAGTTACTCGGTCCTCTGAGGTCGCTAACAGTCGCTAAAGGTGAGTGTTAGACGGAGCTACACTAACATGCGTCCGCCATTAGCACCATCCAGGCCACGCCCCTGATTTTAATCTTCTTTAACTGGTTCCACACTTTCTCCTGCGTTAAGTATGAGATATATTGTGAGGGGCTCATTTTATTCCCCTGCATCTCATATGGCATTTCCTTTTCGTTTGTGAATACGCTTGAAAATAAACTATTTAATAGATTTGCCTTCCCTCCATCATCTTCAATGATTTCTCCTGCATTATTTGTTAAAGGGCCAGTGCTCTTGGTGCAAATCCTTTTGCTGTTAATATAGTTGAAAAATAGTTTTGGGCTGTTTTCGCTGTCTTTGGTGATCAGTCTTTCAGCCTCATCCTTAGCAATTTTGATCCTATCTTTACATATTTTGTTTTTTTCCCTGTATGATTTTAGCGCTTCTTCGCTGCCTTGTTGCTTTAGTAGTTTGACCGCTTTCTTTTTTTGTTTATTGCCCTCCTTGCCATCTTGTCGAGCCACATTGGTTTCCTTTTACTTGAAGTTCTTTTATTTTTAAAAGGAATGAACTGCTCACATGAAGTGATTAGGATGCTTTAAAACTTTTTCCCATTTGTCCTCTGTACTGATATTTTTGAGGATGTTGTCCCAATTAATGTTACCTATAGTAGCTCTGAGCTGATAAAATTTTGCTTTACTAAAGTTTAGTTTATTTGTCGCTCCCTGATAAGGCTTCTTATTGAATGACAGCTGGAAGTTGATTATATTGTGGTCACTGTTCCCCAAGTGTCCCTCAACCTGTACCCCCATTATTTGGTCCGGTTTGTTAGTTAGTACTACGTCCAGAGTAGCCCTTCCTCTAGTTGGCTCCTGTACAAGTTGGATAAGGTAGTTATCTTAAATAGTTCTCAAGAACTTATCACCCTTGTGAGATTTGCAGGTTTCGTTTTCCCATGTTATATCCGGATAATTAAAGTCCCCCATGATAATTACTTCATTGCGGTTTGACACCTCTTCTATCTGGCTTAATAGTAAGGTTTCAGTTTCTTCTGTTGCTTTTGGTGGTCTATAGAAGACCCCTATCAGGATTTTCTTATTTTTTCCTCCCTGTATTTCTACAAATAGAGATTCCACACCTCCTGCCCTTATATCCCCCCGCAGCCTCGGCATTAAGTATGCTTTAACGTACAGACATATCCCTCCCGCTTTCTGGTTTCCACGGTCTGAAGAGGCTGTAACCCTGCAAATTCACCAATCAATCGCACTTATCATCAAGCCATGTTTCCGTTATTCCGACTATATCATAGTTTTCATTGGTCTTTCTCGCTTCAAGCTCACCCACTTTACTAATCAGACTTCTTGCATTCGTTGTCATACAATTTATACAGTTTTTTTTTGTTCATTAAATTCATTTTGTTACTAATAGTACTATTTACTTATCTGACAGTTCTAACTGTACTAACCCCTCCTCCTGCTCGACCCCCATTCCCATTGCTTAGACCCAGGTCGCTAGCTACACTGACTACCCCCTTATTTCTCTTTTTACCCTCCCTCCCAGTCCCTAGTTTAAACACTCCTAATGGGTATCTACAATTTACTTGTGGAAGTAGTGAAGATAGACTTGCTCACACTCCACTCACACCTCGACGCCCGTGCGCAACGGCTCACACCTCGCTGCCTATGCGTAACCGTTCACACCTTGCCGCCCATGCGCAACCGTTCACCCCTTGCCGCCCATGCGCAACCGTTCACACCTTGCCGCCCATGCGCAACCGTTCACACCTTGCCGCCCATGCGCAACCATTCACACCTTGCCGCCCATGCGCAACCGCTCACACCTTGCCGCCTGTGCGCAACCGCTCACACCTCGCCGCTTATGCGCAACCGTTCACACCTCGCCGCCTATGCGCAACCACTCACACCTCGCCTATGCTCAACCATTATGGAGTTGGGAAGCAATTTACCCCCAAATGGGGAGCTTGGCTCCTGCCCTTTGGGGTTGTTTTTGCCTTCCTCTGGATCAACAATGGAGAGGGTGGAGTGCAAACAGGCTGAACTAGTTGGACATTGTCTCTCTTCAGCCTAACATACATGTAAGTTTAACTGTCTCAGCCTTGGTTAGGGTCCTGAACAGGGGCAATTCTGTGGGGGAAAAAAGCAGTCAAAACACAGAATTTTCCTGAATTTGCAGTTGATGGAGCTTTGGAGACAACCGCCACAATAACACGCAGTGTTGATTGAGGACATTTGTTTTGGCTGTAAAATCCCAAAGGGATCACAACTTTACCTGTGTGCAATCACATAAATTTTGTCAACCACACAGGCACAAAAATTAGCGTTAAAAACTCCAGCCAGACATAAACACCTATATGTTCAAAAAGGGACAGATGTGTGCCTTTTATATGACCCATTTTTCCTCCAGGCACTTGGATCCCCCATAGTTGAGCATTTTGTGGGCACCTACGTTTTCTGTGGATGTAGAAACTTCAAGACACCAAGCGCCAAGCCAACACAAAAAGCAATAATAGTTGCAACTAGAGCCAGTTTTTGGGATATAAAAAAAGTGGAGAATACAGTGGGAGATTCTGAATACAAGATTAGGTCACATTTCGACTATGAACTGTAAATTCTATCGGCAAAAAACAAGTCAATTTTCAACCCACACCTACCCTTACTATATTTACAGGGGCATCTCCATTTGCTGGTCCAGGAAGCCCAGAAGGTGGCTGTACTTATATGGCTTACATATTGCCATGTCATATCAATTTATTCAAAAACGGAAAAACGTTTATGATGTCATAATTGTATTTTATGCTTGAGAAAGGCGTGTTTAAGATGCCGAAAAGCGTTGCACCATTAAAATTTGGTTAATGTAACCGACGGACCACAGGATCTATTACAATCTTTTTCAAGTCGAGGAGCACGGGGAAACTTTTTTCCTTTTTTTTAATTGGTTCTTATTAAGCCTCGGTTATCCAGTGGGCTTTATGCACGGAGATGAGATGCCTCTTCAGATGGTTGAATTTGGGATCCAAATAGGATCATAGGCAATTCCGGACACTAGGTGTCGGTGGATTCCCATACATGAGGGAGTTCCGCCGAGCACCAGGTGAGTGTTTGTCTGCTTTACTATACATCTTTGTTTTATCTGATGACTAGGCACTGATAGATGTCTATCTATTTATCACATTAATTATTGTGAAACAGAAAACAAAAGATACCAGCAAACACATTGCACTCCACAGGACTAGCAGCTTCCCACTCAGCAGCATGCACTACTTTTGCCACTTCCAGCCTTAAGGCATCCTTCCATTACTTATTTTTGTAGACCTGACAGCTGGTGTCCTACAGGGCTGGCTGGACTTCAATAGCCAGGAGAAGCCGATTCATACTCTTTTTTTTTTTGCAGGAAAGGTCAGATAACAGACTCTGCAGACTTTCAAAAGAACAATGTCATTTAAATACTAGAGGCAGCATTACCAGCAGCCCTTTAATTGGGTGTGTCCACAAATGCGCAACTGCAAGATATATAGACTTCCAATTAGATTCACATTAGATTAACAATAGCAGCCACTGTGGGCGTGGAAAAAAGATTAAACAAAGCTGCCGAACACTGTAGCAAATAGTGGTAGTGTAAACACACAGGTAGATTGGGTGAGCCCTTTTCAGGTGAGCATTTTTTTTTTGGCACATGGAAAACTTGCGTGCACATGCACCTGCTCTTTACCCTACTCTCAAGAAAGGACTTGCTGCCTGGTTTGGGCCATCTGGAAAACAGTGCAACTCTATTCCCCAAAACCTGCCAGATCTGTTCCCATGGGAATTGTTGAGATTCAGGTTCTATCCTCCATTCTTGTCTCCTGTCAGCCATCTCATGAACTTTAGCCTAATTCTTTTTGCAAGTTGGAATATGGATTTTCTCTTGCAACCAGCATCTCCAGCACAGCAATTCTCATAAAGTATATCTTAGTTGTTGTGTCTTGTGTTAGTGTAGAAATGTACTGTTTATCAGTTTCTCATGAAGTGCCTGTTGGGTTATGTTTCACATGACTACTAGAGATGAGCGAGCGTACTCGTCCGGGCTTGATGCTCGTTCGAGTGTTGGGGTGTTCGTGATGCTCGTTGCTCGAGGCGAGCCCCACGCGATGTTCGAGTTACTTTCACTTTCATCACTGAGACATTAGCGCGCTTTTCTGGCCAATAGAAAGACAGGGAAGGCATTACAACTTCCTCCTGTGATGTTCCAGCCCTATACCATCCCCCTGCAGTGAGTGGCTGGCGAGATCAGGTGTCACCCGAGTATTTAAATCTGCCCCGCCCGCGGCTCGCCACAGATGCATTCTGACAAAGATCAGGGACAGTGGTGCTGCTGGTGCTGCTGCTATAGGGAGAGCGTTAGGAGTTATTTTAGGCTTGAAGAATCCCGGCGGTCCTTCTTGGGGCCACATCTGACCGTGTGCAGTACTGTTAAAGCTGCTGTGAGCAGTGTTGCACTTTTTTTATTTTTATTTTTTATATTGGGTGTGCAGAGCATTGAGTCCTCAGTCTGCAGTCCTTGTACATACTATAGGGCCAGTACTGGTGAGGCAGGGAAAGAGATATACTGTCTATATAGGCAGTGGGCTTTTTCAAACAAATTTGGGAAAAATACTATCTTTGGGCTGCCTGTGATCGTCTTAAGTGTACTGCGTCTTTGCTGGGGGTAGTAGTCCTAATTATTAAGCAGCTAAGTGTTACAGCAGGCTTGCGCAAAGTTCTTTCCTGGCTCTGCGTTGCCCGTTACATCACCGCCGTCATCCCGTCCAGAGGGAAACAGTCTGCAGTCCTTGTACATAGTATAGGGCCAGTACTGGTGAGGCAGGGAAAGAGATATACTGTCTATATAGGCAGTGGGCTTTTTCAAGCGAATTTGGGAAAAATACTATCTTTGGGCTGCCTGTGATCGTCTTGAGTGTACTGCGTCTCTGCTGCGGGTAGTAGTCCTAATTATTACGCAGCTAAGTGTTAAAGCAGGCTTGCACAAAATTCTTTCCTGGCTCTGCGTTGCCCGTTACATCACCGCCGTCATCCCGTCCAGAGGGAAACAGTCTGCAGTCCTTGTACATAGTATAGGGCCAGTACTGGTGAGGCAGGGAAAGAGATATACTGTCTATATAGGCAGTGGGCTTTTTCAAACAAATTTGGGAAAAATACTATCTTTGGGCTGCCTGTGATCGTCTTGAGTGTACTGCATCCCTGCTGGGGGTGGTAGTCCTAATTATTACGCAGTTAAGTGTTACAGCAGGCGTGCGCAAAATTCTTTCCTGGCTCTGCGTTGCCCGTTACATCACCGCCGTCATCCCGTCCAGAGGGAAACAGTCTGCAGTCCTTGTACATAGTATAGGGCCAGTACTGGTGAAGCAGGGAAAGAAATATACTGTCTATATAGGCAGTGGGCTTTTTCAAACAAATTTGGGAAAAATACTATCTTTGGGCTGCCTGTGATCGTCTTGAGTGTACTGCGTCTCTGCTGGGGGTAGTAGTCCTAATTATTACGCAGCTAAGTGTTAAAGCAGGCTTGCGCAAAATTCTTTCCTGGCTCTGTGTTGCCCGTTACATCACCGCCGTCATCCCGTCCAGAGGGAAACAGTCTGCAGTCCTTGTACATAGTATAGGGCCAGTACTGGTGAGGCAGGGAAAGAGATATACTGTCTATATAGGCAGTGGGCTTTTTTTGAAGCAAATTTGGAAAAAATACTATCTTTGGGTTGCCTGTGATCGTCTTGAGTGTACTGCGTCTCTGCTGGGGGTAGTAGTCCTAATTATTACGCAGCTAAGTGTTACAGCAGGCGTGCGCAAAATTCTTTCCTGGCTCTGTGTTGCCCGTTACATCACCGCCGTCATCCCGTCCAGAGGGAAACACTATACATATATACGCTGCCTACAGTATCTGTCTGCTGTCTTAGCTCAGCCTTTAAAAAAATAGAAGCAAAATACTTAAGGCCTACTAGTGGCCTTTGGACACTTGACTGCTTCTGCGCTGTGAATTCCACTAGCTCAGTCATACGCACCTACGTCTCACTACAGGCTTGCGCAAAATTCTTTCCTGGCTCTGCTGTGCGTTCCGTAAGCGAAGTCAGCCTCCAACCACAGGCCAATAAGCGGCACATTTATTTACAGCGTTCTGTTTCTGCACTACTGGTAATACACCATGCTGAGAGGTAGGGGTAGGCCTAGAGGACGTGGACGCGGGCGAGGACGCGGAGGCCCAGGTCGGGGTGTGGGCACAGGCCGAGCTCCTGATCCAGGTGTGTCGCAGCCGACTGCTTCGGGATTGGGAGATTGGCACGTTTCTGGCGTCCCCAGATTAATCTCATAGTTGATGGGTCCGCGCGGTAGACCTTTGTTGGGAAATGAGCGGTGTGAGCGGGTCCTGTCGTGGATGGCAGAGGGTGCGTCCAGCAATCTGTCGGCCGCCCAGAGTTCTATGCCGTCCACTGCTGCAACTCTGGGTCCTCTGGCTGCTGCTCCTCCTTCCTCCCAGCCTCCTCACTCCATTACAGTGACGCATTCTGAGGAGCGGGCGGACTCCCGGGAACTGTTCTCGGGCCCCTGCCCAGAATGGGCAGCATTGGTTCCTCTCCCGCCGGAGGAGTTTGTCGTGGCCGATGCCCAACCTTTGGAAAGTTCCCGGGGTCCGGGGGATGGGGCTGGGGACTTCCGGCGGCTGTCTCGGGAGCTTTCGGTGGGTGAGGAGGACAACGACGATGAGACACAGTTGTCTGTCACTCAGGTGGTAGTGATTGCGGTGGGTCCGAGGGAGGAGCGCGCAGAGGATTCGGAGGGAGAGCAGCGGGGCGATGGGGTGACTGGCCCCACCTGGTTTGCTGGGCCTGCTGGGGACGGGTCTTCGGAGGGGGAGGCAGGTGCGGCAGCGGGGCAGGTTGGAGGAGGCGGTGCGGTGGCCAGGGGTAGAGGCAGGGCCAGACCAAGTGGTCCACCAACTGTTTCCCAGGGTGCCCCCTCGCGCCATGCCACCCTGCAGAGACCGAGGTGCTCAAAGGTCTGGCAGTTTTTCACTGAGAGTGCGGACGACCGACGAACTGTGGTGTGCAGGGTTTGTCGCGCCGGGATCGGCCGTGGGGCCGCCACCGCCGGCCTCACCGCCACCAGCGTGCGCGGACATGTGATGGCCAAGCACCCCACGGGGTGGGACGGGGGCGGTTCGCCACCTCCGGTTTGCACCGCTGCCTCTCCCGCTGTGCCCCGGCCTGCCACTGAGATCCAACCCCCCTCTCAGGACACGGGCACTACCGTCTCCCGGCCTGCGCCCACACCCTCACCTCCGCTGTCCTCGGCCCCATCCAGCCGTCGCTAGCGCAGGTGTTTGAGCGCAGGCGCAGGTGCGCAGCCACACACCCGCACGCTCAGGCGTTGAACGTGCACATGGCCAAGGTGATCGGCCTGGAGGTGCTGCCGTGTAGGCTTGTGGAGATGGAGGCTTTCAGGGGCGTGATGGCGGCGGCGGCCCCGCGCTGCTCGGTTCCCGGTCGCCACTGCTTTTCCCGGTGTGCCGTCCCAGCCCTGCACGACCACGTCTCCCGCGGCATTGTACGCGCCCTCACCGATGCGGTTGCTGCCGGGGTCCGCTTGGCGGCGGACACGTGGACGGGCGCGGGCGGGCAGGGCCACTGTATCTCCCTGGCGGCGCATTGGGTGAATTTGGTGGAGGCTGGGGCCGAGTCGGAGCCTGGGGCCGCTCACGTCCTACCCACCCCCAGAGTTGCGGGCCTCAGCTCGGTGCTGGTGTCTGCGGTAGTGTATGCTTCCTCCACTGGGCCACCCTCCTCCTCCTCCTCCCACGCAGCCTCTGTCTCGCAATCGGGATGTGTCAACAGCAGCGCGTCGCCGGCAGTCGGTGTCGCGCGGCGTGGCGGTACGGCGGTGGCCGGGCGTCGGCGGGCCGTGCTGAGGCTACTCAGCTTGGGAGGGAAGAGGCGCACGGCCCGCGGGCTGCTGCGGGGGGGGTCTGGCAGAGCGGACCCGCCGCTGGCTTGCGCCGCTGGGCCTCCGGCCGGGCGTGGTCGTGTGTGACGGCGGCCATAGGTTGGTGGCGGTTCTGCAGCTCGGCAGCCTCATGCACGTGCTATGCCTGGCCCGCGTCTTTAGTTTGGTGGTTCAGCGCTTTCTGGGAAGCTGCCCACGCTTGTCGGACCTGCTCGGAGGGGTGCGCCAGCTTGGCGCACATTTCCGCGGGTCCAAGGTGGACGCTGCCGCCCTGCGGACCCTGCGACATCGGTTTGGTCTGCCGGTGCACCGACTGCTGTGTGGCGTGCCCACACGGTGGAGCTCTGCGCTCCACGTGTTGGCCGGGCTCTATGAGCGGCGTGGAGCTATAGTGGAGTGCTAGCTCCAGCATGGGCGGCGTAGTGGGAGTCAGCCTCCTCGGTTCTTTGCGGAGGGGTGGGCCTGGTTGGCGGACGTCTGCCGGGTCCTTGGAGGCTTTGGGGGGTCTGCCCAGGTGGTGAGCGGGGATGCTGCAATCATTGGCGTCGCGATTCCTCTGCTGTGCCTCTTGAGAGGTTCCCTGCAAAGCATAAAGGCAGACGCTTTGCGCTCGGAAACGGAGGCGGGGGAGGACGGTGTGTCGCTGGATGGTCGGAGCACCCTCATGTCTATATCTCAGTGCGTTGAGGAGGAGGGGGAGGAGCATGAGGAGGAGGGGGAAGAGACGGCTTGGCCCACTGCTGAGGGTACCCATGCTGCTTGCCTGTCATCCTTTCGGCGTGTGTGGCCGGAGGAGGAGGAGGAGGATCCTGGGGGTGATCTTCCTAGTGGGGACGGCCATGTGTTGCATACGGGTACCCTGGCGCACATGGCTGACTTCATGTTGGGATGCCTTTCTCGTGACCCTCGCGTTACACGCATTCTGGCCACTACGGATTGCTGGGTGTACACACTGCTCGGCGCACGGTGTGGGGAGGGCCTTTCCACTCTCGTTCCCGGAGAGGGGGGGGGGGGTTCGGGAGTGATGCTATTTCACAGAGCGCTGGTGGACAAACTGATGGTGGACTTCCCATCCGACAGCGCTGGTGGCCGAGGGCGCAGTTCCGAGGGCCAGGCGGCGGGGGAGGCGCGGAGATCGGGCAGCGTGTACGGCGTGGGCGGGGGAGCATTCTCCAGGGCCTTTGCCGGCTTTGTGGCTCCCCGGCGGGACTGTGTCGCCGCTCCCCGGTCGGGGCTGGGTTGGCGGGAGCACTGTGGAGGGGATGGTGGGGGAGTGCGTGGCCGATCGCGCGGCCGTCCTCGGTGGCGCCTCTGCCCCCTGCAGCTGCTGGGTGTCGAAGCTGGACACGTGGCCTGGGCTCGCGCTGTATGCCCTGGAGGTGCTTGCTTGTCCTGCGGCTGGCGTCTTGTCGGAGAGGGTGTTTGGTGCGACTGGGGGAGTCATCACGGATGGGCGTGCCCGCCTGTCGGCCGACAGTGCCGACGGGCTTGCACTCATCGAGATGAACGGGGCCTGGGTTTCCCCGGACTTCTCTTCTCCACCAGCGGACAGCAGCGATACCTAAACAATACGTAGGCTGCACCCGCGGATGGAAGCATCGTTCTCTATCACCATCAAAAACGGGGACCTTTTAGCTTCATCAATCTGTGTATAATATTCATCCTCCTGAAGCCTCACATATTCACGCCGAACGGGCAATTTTTCTTAGGCCCACAAGGCTCAGTCATATAATTTTTCTAAACAATTTTTATACGTTTCAATGCTCATTAAAGCGTTGAAACTTTCACCTGAACCAATTTTTATTTTAACTGGGCTGCCTCCAGGCCTAGTTACCAATTAAGCCACATTAACCAAAGCGATTAATGGGTTTCACCTGCCCTCTTGGTTGGGCATGGGCAATTTTTCTGAGGTACATTGGTACTGTTGGTACACCAATTTTTTTGGGCCCTCGCCTACAGTGTAATCCAATTAATTTTTTGCCCACCTGCATTACAGCTGACGTTACATCAGCTGTGCTGGGCACTGCAAGGGGATATATTTATGTACCGACAGTGGGTTCCAGGGAGCCACCCATGCTGTCGGTCCACACGGAGTTGTAACTACATGTGTCCACTTCTAAAGAACCCCAGTCTGACTGGGGCATGCAGTGTGGGCCGAAGCCCACCTGCATTAAACATGACATTACCTCAGCTGTGATGGGCAATGCTATGGGATATATTTATGTGCCGCTGGTGGCTTCCTGGCACCCACCCATGCTGTCGGTCCACAGGGACTTCACAATAGGGAGTTGTACCTGCCTGTGTCTATGAATTAAAAAGCCCGGTCAGGTTGGGGCATGCAGTGTGGGCCGAAGCCCACCTGCATTTAATCTGACGTTAGCTCTGCTGTCCTGGGCACTGCAATGGGATACATTTATGTACAGCCGGTGGGTTCCAGGGAGCCACCCATGCTGTCGGTCCATACGGAGTTGTAACTGCATGTGTCCACTTCTAAAGAACCCCAGTCTGACTGGGGCATGCAGTGTGGGCCGAAGCCCACCTGCATTAAACCTGACGTTACCTCAGCTGTAATGGGCAATGCAATGGGATATATTTATGTACCGCCGGTGGGATCCAGGGAGCCACCCATGCTGTGGATGCACACGGAATTCCCATTGCGGAGTTCTACCTGCCTGTGACTATTTATAAAAAAACGCGGTCTGACTGGGGCATGCAGACACCTTGACAGAATGAATAGTGTGTGGCACATAGGTTCCCCATTGCTATGCCCACGTGTGCAGCTCCTGATGGCGGTGGCACAGGATTATATTTCTCATTGCTTCTGTACAGCATTGTGGGCTATCGCCCCGCCCCTTTTGGGGAGGGTCGCTGCCTGGCCGTGCCAGCCCTCTGCGGTGTGTGCCTGCAGTTCCTTCTCATGGCAGACGCACTTATAAATACACATGAGTGTGGAGTGGCATGAGGGCAGCTGAAGGCTGCGCAGGGACGATTTGGTGTGCGCTGTGAACACTGGGTCGTGCGGGGGGGGGGGGGGGGGGTTGGGCAGCGTGTGGCCCGGGAGAAGTGGCAGCGGAGTGTCATGCAGGCGGTGGTTGTGCTTTGTTGGAGGTAGTGTGGTGCTTGGCTAGGGTATGCATTGCTAATGAGGGCTTTTCAGAAGTAAAAATTGTTGGGAGGCGGGGGGGGGGAGCCCACTCTTGCCGCTATTGTGGCTTAATGGTGGGACCTGGGAACTTGAGGTGCAGCCCAACATGTAGCCCCTCGCCTGCCCTATCCGTTGCTGTGTCGTTCCCATCACTTTCTTGAATTGCCCAGATTTTCACAAATGGAAACCATAGCGAGCATCGGCGATATACGGGAATGCTCGGGTCGCCCGTTGACTTCAGTGGGGTTCGTTACTGGAAACGAACCCTCGAGCATCGCGAGGATTTCGTCCCGAGTAGCGAGCACTCGAGCATTTTGGTGCTCGCTCATCTCTAAACCTGATCCTTGTCATCACTGGGTAGACTTTCCACTGCAGATTTAAAGTCTTTAATGTACAGGTTGCAGTCATGAAGCATTCTTTGAAGCTGTTGAATCAAATTAGGATTGACAACAGATGCATTTTTACATCTTATATTCATTTGTTCTTCATCACTGACAAAATAAATTTGTAAACATGTATGCTGATGTACAGGAGATGGCAATAAACTACCTATTAAGTGGTAAACCTGTCCTTGAACTTTGAAGGTAGGCATGAAATTTCCTTCCGCAACCTGCTTAGCTCCAAAAGAAGTCATTTGGAAAGCACTGTTGTATTTTTGGATTGAATTCAAAAAGTGTTCACTTTCAGGATGTTCCCCTATGAAAAGGGAATTAAGAAGTATGGGTAGGTCTGTAAATGGAGGAAGTTGAACTTTACAGTTAGGACTTAGTTAAAAATGCAATCTTTAATCATATAACTTGACATAGCTTATCATTTAAGCATGACATAGTTTGTTTTTTATTGTAATAAATTTCAAAGTAAAAAGGGAATATTTCTCCTGCTGCCACCAACTCGCAGGCACAACCATAGGTAGTGGGTTTTAACATTTCCTCCCTGTAATCTTCTTCTGTTAAATAATTACTACCTCTCCCATCATCCGTCCAGACTTTCAACCTCTGCCAACAGCACAGTACATGGTTGACAATAAGACAGCGGATGTAGCTGCTTCTAGTTGGATTTCCATAAAGTAAATAAGATAGAGTGGAAAAGACAGGAACCATCTGGAGGAATATTTACTACTTTGTGTGGGGTAGCGCGCCCATCAACAATCATGAATTCAATGTTTACAAATAAATTCAGATAAGATAGATTTAATAGTTTAATGGGAAATAAATTACATTTTTTTCAAGATTCACAATTTTATTGTAAATTATCACGGATGGACAATGAATTTCTCAAAAACGCCTGCCTATTACCTGAAGTTAAAGGCCTAAAGGTAGCGTGTGTGCCAAAAAGAACTTTCCTAGGCTTTATATATTTTTGAAAATAAACCCTCTCTCATAAATTGTATTTCTTGCTGAATTTCAGCGCATAGGCAGATAGAAGAGAGATTTTTTCATTACATACAGACCAGTTAGATTCCTCTCAGTGTATAGGCTGACAGAAGAGAGATCTTTCTCAAACTGTATGTAAAAATTTCTCCACACAAATTGTCCACCTCACACACGCTGTTTATCATACACAGGTAAGTTAGATTTTTCTCAGTCTTTAACCCCTTAGTGACCAAGCCTGTTTGCGCCTTAATGACCAGGCCAAATTTTGCAAATCTGACATGTGTCACTTTAACATGGAAAAACACCAGAAAGGTTTTGCATATCCAAGCGATTCTGACATTGTTTTTTCGCCACATGTTGTACTTCATTTAAGCGGAAAAATTAGACCGATAGAATTTGTGTTTATTTATTAAAAGCGCCAAAATTGGGAAGATTTTGAAAAAAATCGTCATTTTTTCACATTTCCAACTGCAATATCTTAAATATGTGCAAACATAATATAGAAAATTTTGCTAAGATTTATATTTCCACCCATTTACTTTATTTTGGGCGCACATTGGAAAAACTTTCGTTTTTTTTTTTTTAACCATTTAGGAGACGTACAAATTTAACATTACTTTTTAGCATTTTGAGGAACACTTTTTTTTCCTACACCAAGCCAAGATTGGAAAGGCTCATGAGTGTCAGAATAATAGAAACCCCCACAAATGACCCCATTTTAAAAACTACACCCCTTAGTGTATTCACTGAGGGGTGCATGAGTATTTTGACCCCACAGTTTTTTTTCAGGAATTAATTTAATTTAGAGGAGAAAAAGTAAAATTTCATATTTTTGCAAATCTATCATTTTAAAGACATATTTTTTTCCTATAGTTTACATGAAAATGAGGATTTACACCCCAAAATGGATACCCTGTTTCTCCCGTGTTCAGACATATACCAATTGTGGCCCTAATGTTATATCTGAGTCCACAACGGGGCCCACAATGAAAGGAGTAGTCAGTGTCTTTCAAAACAGAAATTTTGCTTGAAGTCCTTTTAGACCCCATAGCACACATGTAGAGTTCTTGAGCGCCCAAAACCATAGAAAACCCCCACAAATGACCCCATTTTGAAAACCAGACCCCTTAAGGAATTTATCTAGGGGTGTACTGCATATTTTGACCCCACCGTTTTTGAATGAATTCAAGCCAATCAGAAGGAAAAAATTGTGATTTTCGTTTTTTTGGCATTTCTGTCATTTTAAAAACAGCTTTTTTTGTACAGCACACATATGAATGAAGACTTGCACCCAAAAATGGATACCCCTGTTTTTCCCGTGTTCAGTGACATACCCATTGTGGCCCTAATCTTATGTCTGGATGCACAACAGAGCCCAAAATGAAAGGCGTAGTCGGTGGCTTTCAGAACATAGATTTTGCTTGGAGTCCTTTTAGGCCCCATTGCCCACTTGTAGAGTTCTTGAGCGCCCAAAACCATATAGAACCCCCACAAATGACCCCATTTTGAAAACTAGACCCCTTAATGAATTTATCTAGGGGTGTACTGTGTATTTTAACCCTACAATTTTTGAATAGATCTAAGCGAAGCAGTAAGAAAAAATTACAATTTTCATTTTTTGGGCTATTGCGTCAATTTAAAAACAGGTTTTTTTTTGTACAGCACACCTATAAATGAAGACTTTCACCCCAAAATGGATACCCCTGTTTGTCCCGTGTTCAGAAACATACCCATTGTGGCCCTAATAGACTTACAGGACACATGGCTAGGCCTACAATTAAAGGAATACCCGTTGGATTTCAGGGTACAACTGAATACATTCCAGGCCCAATTGCCCACTTATAGAGCCATTGAGCAGCCTAAACTATAAAGAATCCCCTCAAATGACCCCATTTTGAAAACTAGACCCATTAACAAATTCATCTAGGGGTGTACTGCATATTTTGACTCCACAGTATTTGAATGAATCTAAGCAAAGCAGAAGGAAAAAGTTACGATTTTCAATTTTTTTGGCAATTTTTTAAATTTAAAAACAGTTTTTTTGTACAGTGTACATAGGAATGAAGACATTCACCCCAAAATGGATCCCCCGTTTGTCCCGTGTTCAAAAACATACCCATTGTGGCCCCAATCTACTTACAGGACCCATGGCAAGGCCTATAAAGGAGGGAACACCCGTTGGATTTCAGGGCACAACTGAATAAATCCCAGGCCCCATTGCTTATTTGTACGGAATAAAAATTGATTCCCTAAAAATCCCCCCCCCCCTCCGCGCCCTTTTTGGCGTTCGCAAATCTTAGATAAAAGTAATAATGTGAACTGTGTAGTATGGGGTGTGAAAAGTGGCGCTCTGTGAGTCTCCGTAAGCTTGATGAGGTGCGGCGCTCTCACACAGAAGACGCTAAACAAGGTGCTCCTGGAACTGCAGGAAGGCGAGCGTTCCCGGGGCTTCTTGTAAAATACGTATTACAGGTAGCGGTCTGAATAACGCCGGGCTCACGCAGCCGTAGGCGGAATCCACTTGCGGAGGCCCGCAGCGGATCCCAGCTGTGAGCCGGCCGTGACCCTGCATACGGCCGCGTAATGTACTGCGTATAACTGCATATTTACACAGGCGGTCATGCGCAGTACACCTTTTTTTTGTTTGTATTTCCCACACTGTCGCTTAGCGATGATGCGGGAACTCGCAGCCCGTACACAACGTAGTTGCGTATGGGCAGCGGGTACATCCACGACCATGGAGCACAATGGGCTCTATGTTACGGATATCCACGGTAAAATAGAACCTGCTGCGTTCTCTTTTCTGCGAGTGGATTACGCAATTCCGACCCACTAATGTGAGCGGAATTGTGTAATCCAATGCGATTGATCTGCGTATTAGCGCGGATCAGACACATGCGGAATCCGTAATTCCTATCCAGTCATGTGAGACCGACCTATGTTAGAGCGCTACTTTTTTATTACGTGACCAGGGACCGCTCAACGAGGCCACCCATCACTGCTCCAGGCTCGCCAGCAAGGAGATTTTAAGTTTCCTGGGCTCCCCGACTCCTGCGCATGTGTCCGGTATTTTGCCGGCAGTCACATATGCAGAATCCGAGTAAGTTCACGGATGAGGATCGCATCGGGGTGCAAAAACAGAAGCCTCCAGTAAAAAGTTTCATCTCCTCTCACTGATCGCATCGGTGAGGGGAGATGAAACTTCAATTTTAAAAAAAAACTTTTACGTGATCGCCATTATCCATTGTATAACGGCAAAGACGATTTTTCTCAGTCTATGATATATCCAATGGATATATCATATCCATTGGATAGCGCCGATCGCAATGCCGGGGGGGGGCAGCCCGGGATGACAGCTCCATGCTCTCGGCTACCTGCGGGCACCGACAGCATGGAGCTGTCACTTCCACAGCCCGAGGGGCTTTAATCTCTGCAGGAGGCGTGTTTTTACATCCTCAGAGAATAAAGCCCACTTCGGGAGGACGTAAAAACACTATGGGCTGGTTGTTAAGGGGTTAAGCAGATAGAAAAGAGATTTTTGTCAGACTGTATGTGAAAATGTCCACCTCACACATACTGTTTATTACATACAGGCCAGTTAGATTCTTTCAGTGTATAGGCTGATAAAAGAGAGATTTTCCTCAGACTGTGTGTAAAAATTTCCCTCCACAAATGTCCACCTCACACGCTGCTCATTACACACAGATCAGATTCTTCTCAGTGTATAGGCAGAAAAAAAGAGAGATTTTCCTCAGACTGTATGTGAAAATGCCAATACACAGAATGTCCACCTCTCACACGCTATTTATTACACACAGGTCAGTTAGATTTATCTCAGTATGTAAGCAAATAGAAAAGAGATTTTTGTCAGACTGTATGTAAAAATGTCCACCTTACACACGCAGTTTATTACACACAGGTAAGATAGAGTTTTATCAGCGTATAGGCATAAAAGAGAGATTTTCCTCAAACTGTATGTGAAAATGTCCACCTCACACACGCTGTTTATTACATGCAGGCCAGTTAAATTCTTTCAGTGTATAGGCTGATAAAAGAGAGAGATTTTCCTCAGACTGTGTGTGAAAATTTCCCTCCACAAAATGTCCTCCTCTCACACGCTGCTCATTACACACAGATCAGTTAGATTCCTCTCAGTGTATAGGCTGATAGGAGAGAGATTTATCTCAGACTGTATGTGATAATGTCACCCCACAGAATGTTCCATCTCACACACGCTCCTCATTTTTACCCTGAAAGGTAACACCCCTTTTTATTCAAATTTCCTACCCAGACTAAAAGTTGCAGCCCCTTGTTATATTTAAAGGCATACTCCATCCCAGCAGTCCATGTCCACTTCCTTTTGTACTTTACAGCCTTTCCATACATACGACAGTCAGTTTTATTCCTGTCAGTATATACTCATATTTCTAAATGCATTTTATTTTGCTGAGAAGATAACGGTCTCATATATTGCGGGGTACAGATATGTTATTAGTTATATAACATAGAAATGGTCATGCCAAATTTCAAGTTTGTGCAGTATAGATGTGTGTTATTAGTTACATTACATAGGGGGTCACTTACTTTTATGCATAGGATTGAATAATCAAGTTGCAACCCTTTAAATTTCCAATATTTAGTACGCAAAGAATGGTCATGGCAACTTTCACATTTGTGCAGTAAAAATTTGTGTAATTATTTGTTGCATTGGGAAGTGAGAGAATTGGATTACATACGTAAAATTAGGACGCTAATTATTTTCTGCTTAAAATTGAATAATTGAGTTGGGACCAATTAGATTTTCCTATTTATGACATAATCAATGCTCGTGCCAAATTTCAAGTTTCTATGATATTGGGAAGTGAGAGAATTAGATTCCGTACGTAAAATTTGGACGCTAATTCTTTTGCGCTTAGAAATGAATAATCGAGTTGGGACCCATTAACTTTTCCTATTTATGACATAATCAATGCCCGTGCCAAATTTCAAGTTTCTATGACATCAGCAAGTGAGAGAATTAGATTACGTAAGTAAAATTTGGATGCTAATTCTTTTGCGCTATAATTGAATAAGCGAGTTGGGACCCATTAACTTTTCCTATTTATGACATAATCAATTCCCGTGCCAAATTTCAAGTTTCTATGACATCGGCAAGTGAGAGAATTAGATTACGTAAGTAAAATTTGGATGCTAATTCTTTTGCACTAGAATTGAATAATCGAGTTAGGACCTTTTTACTTTTCCTATTTTGGACATAATCTTTGCTTGTGCCAAATTTCCTGTTTCTACGACATCGGGAAGTTGTAGAATTAGTGGCGAGTCAGTGAGTGAGTGAGTGAGTGAGTCAGTAAGGGCTTTCGTCTTTATATATATATAGATTGTGGGTTGAATGAAGATTGGTCACTAGTGCCTGATGGACACAGTTTACAGAATTCATTTGGGTGGATATCATCATCTTTATGAGATTCTGAATAACATCATTCAACCTATCTAGTTCCTAATATTAAAAGGAAATTGATACATATCTTTTTAGATTGTTGTGTGTACGCCTTTTAATCAATTATAATAAAGGTTATATTTTAGTTATTAGTCAGTTATGTTCGGTGATAGAATAAGAAGGTTTAAAGGACTATACTGCCACAATGAACACTGTAATTTTTTATATGGCAGGTTTTCTGTCAGGATGCATAGACACCGCACCCTGGCTAACAGGGTATTGGTATTCTCTAATAAAGAATTAGACACACATACTCAGGTCACGTCTATTAATCAAGCCTTTAAGAATCTAACTAAGGTCTATAAAGAGTTTGTACGTTCATGGTGGGAGGTGCAGGGACTCACCAATTATTTGGATAGTAAGATAGTGCTCTGTGGACTAATGCTCCAAATATTGCCACCCCGAAGTTGAGAAATGGCCCCTTTATGAGTAAATTGGAAAAGGAGGTCATGGAGAGTTCCTTCAGACTTATAAACTTGATGCTAGAAGAAGAAAAACAAAATCTTGTGAAGAATGGTAAAGCTCTTGAGGAGATGATTAAAGATATGAAAACATTTTCGATTATGAGAAGAAAGAACATGCATTAAAGCTGACGATTGAGAAATATACATGTTATCTAAAAGAACGTAAACATTTCCAATATAATAGAGATATGAATGATTTCAAGGAAAATAGAGTGTATGAAATGAGATCTCATACAGAATCTGAATTAAGCTCCTCAAAGGGAGAGCTTTCTAGCAATGAGTCATCCAGGACGGGCCATTAGCCCGAGAGATCTAGAGGAAGAGGTGGCAATAGATCAAGGACACATAGTAGACCGAGATTCAATCCGAATGAGGGGCGTTTTTTAGGCCAGCCAATCTCGAATTACATGTTGAGAGATCGGGGATCAATAAATTTAATAATGGATCCCGTAGTGATTTATATGGTAACTCAGTCACCCTCTCCGGCCATGGAGGACGAACTCCAGATTATTAACCTATCATCTGGAACTTTATCGATTGAGGAACAATCAGTGATGAAGAAGGGTCTATCCTTTATTCCTATGAACAGGTTTGACTGTTTTATTTGGACTAAAGATGTGACCCTCTTTTTGCAGAGGCTATGCTGGCACATGTTTTTCTTGATACAAGATAGAAAGAAATGTGCAGAAATGGGCCTTGATCTTAGTGATCCGGAGGCGGTCAGTATATTGGAGGCATTGGAACAAGAAGGAGAAAGGAACCTGGGGCATGGCCCCTTTACATGGTTGAAACCCAAGAAAATCAATTTACCATCAGAGGAATCTCCATGTATTCATATCTTTGAAAGAATAGTCAATGAGGAATTCATTTGTTATCAAAAGATAAGAGTTTTAGGCATCCGAATTTAACATCAAAAGAAAAAAAAGCACTGGTGTCTATAGAAACAGATATCAACATTGTAATTAAACCCTCCGATAAGGGGGGCAACATTGTGGTACTTGACTGTAAGAGGTATCGAAACGTGTTTACGTATATTGGATGATAGATCTACTTATGAGATCCTACGCCAAGATCCTACAGACCGATGTTAGTGAACTCAAAGATATCTTGTTAGCATCAAAAAAGACTCCTTGATTGGAGAGAAGGAATATCTTTTTATGTGACCTCAGAACCCAGAAATTGCAACCTTTTACAGGTTGCCCAAGGTGTACAAAGGTCTGTCACCGCTAAATGGTAGGCCTATCATTTCAGGCATAGACAGTTTGACTCAAGGGATTAGCAAGTATCTGGCTGTTATTTTGAGACCATTCGTTGAGGCATTACCAGCCTAAAGGAGAGACACTACTGACATATTGAAGCGCCTGGAGGGGTTGTCTCTCATTCGTCCTCGAGTGGAACTACTTCCTGTTCGAGGGCAAGTACTTCCATCAGCTCAGGTGAATGGCTATGGGGAGCACATGTGCCCCCAGTTATGCCAATCTATACCTGGGCTGGTGGGAGGAAATAACAGTTTTTTGCAAAGTGAATGAGAGTTGGACATTATCGATAAGGTTTTTCCCGTCACCAGTGGATAAGGTATATCAATGACGTCCTAATCCTTTGGACGGGTCGGACTGAGGAGTTCTTTGAGTTTGTGGGACATCTAAACAAGAATAATCTAGGCCTACTCCTTACAGTGGAAATTGATCTTGTAAAAATTACTTTTCTGGACCTGTGTATTTCCCAGTCGCAAGAGGGTTTGCTGGAAACTACAATTTTCTGGAAAGAAAGAGCGACTAACACATTAATTCACCGGACCAGTCATCATCCAACATCACTCAAGTGTGGAATTTCTAAAGGTCAGTTTATCATAGTGAGGCATAACTGCTTGAGTGAAGATGAATTTAGGGCCAAATCTCAAGAGATGCTGCAAAGATTTGTAAGCAGAAGATATCCAGAGGATGTGGTGTCTGAGGCAAGTAACTTTGCAATACAATCAAGGAGAGAGAATCTATGGGAAGTAAAACCAAAGCCAGCTAGTGACAGATTGATACGAGTTATTGGAACCTTCGATGATAGGTCCAGAGAGGTGAGAAATATTCTTACAAAATATTGGAGTATTTTTCAGAGGGATCCAGACCTCAATGAATGTCTTTCAGACTGATCCTTGATTACCTTTAGACGTGGCAGGAACCACAGGGATCACCTGGTACACAGTCATTTACCACCATTACCATCAGCAAGGACATGGCTCCAGATGGAACCATTGAGGGGATTTTATCCCTGTTCTGGCTGTAAAGCCTGTAGATACATGAGATGTAGTACAACATTTAGAAGTTCATCTACTGGTAAGGAATACACAATCAGAGATTTCATGAATTGTAAGTCCAGCAGGGTTGTGTACATGCCATCGGGATAATTAGCTTCTGCCTAATTGGTTTCTTTTTGCCTTCCTCTTGATCAAAAAGGGAGGGTTGAAACAAGTTTAAAAAGATGGACATAGTCGTCATTCAGTCTAACATACTGTGTTACTATGTCTGACTCAAAGTTAGTGGGATTTCGAGAAATCTCAATTACATGTTGCTAAAAAATTGCAGCATAAATTGACCTGTGATGCAGATTTTATATTTGCAGCATGTCAATTTATGCTGCAATTTTGTAACATTGATTTCACCTCTTCAAATGAAATTTGCACCAAAATCCATGTAAAAATCCACATATAACATCTCCACCAAAATCCACTGTGGGTTTTTCGCTGCAGAAATGAGACTATATGTGAGAGCAGCCTACAAGTTCTTAGTACATTATAGCATTACCGATGCAGCTCTCTTACATTTGTAATAATCGGCTAATCTCCCATCACACTGGAAGTTTTCAGAACTTTCCTTTGTGAACTTTACTTTCTGTTGTTTTTAACTGCAAATTATTGTAGGAGTAAAAAGAGATTTCTTACAATAACTGCCAGATACAGAATGATGAAATCCATCGCTCCTTATAGCTAACCAGGCAGAACCTTCTGGAAATCTTAAATTATCTTTGTAATGATATAACTGTTCAGAGAAAATGTATATAAACTGCTGCCTGTAGCTGGTTGATGCTGCAGTGCTGGAGATCTGCATGCTGTCACCATGTCGGAGAAGTGAAGCTGCTGTGGAGATCATGGACCTGCCTTCCATCACTCATCATGTGTGTTCTGTATTAAACTATCTGCTCCTCCTGTGTGTAGCATCTTCTGGAAGAGAAACATCAAGTCCATCGTCACCATGTAAACTCTCATCCAACAAGCCACCATTCGAATATAAATATTACCAGGAAGGAGACGTCATCATCGGGGGCATCTTTTCTGCACATTATTTCCAAGCTGCAGATAATTCTTATGCATTCTTACAGGCGAGACTTATATGCACAATGTAAGTAAATGTTCCTTCTGTTCCTATACTTGTTACTTTTTCCACATAAGTTACGGGATGCCCAGTGCAGTGTACACCGACCAGCCATAGCACTGTAACAGACAGGTGAGGTGAATAACATTGATTATCTGGTGACCACGGCTCTTGTTAGGGGGTGGAATATATTAGACAGCAAGCGATAAGTGAGTTCTGGAAGCAGAAAATGGGCAAATGAAAGGGCAGTTGTGACTTTGACAAAGCTAAGTTATAATATCTAGCCGACTGGGTGCGAGCATCTCCAAGGTGCCAGATGGTTAATACATATCAAAGTGGTTGGTGACAGGGTCATGAGTGCCAGAGACTCATGAGAGAAGTGAAGACTAGGCCGTCTGGTCTGATCTCATTCTGGAGCTGCTTTAGTTCACATATCTGACAGGAAGGTGTCAGATCACAAAGGGACATCACACCTTGTAGCCACAGACCTGTCAGAGTGCTCATGTGACCCTATCCAGCATTTAATAAGCCTGCAATGGGCACGTGAGATTGAGAACTGGACTGTGGAGCAATAGAAGAAGGCAGCCTGGTCTGATTAATCACATCTTTCAATTGAAACACTGGGTATGTGAGTTACTTGGGGAAGGAACAGCACCAATATGCAATATGGGAAGAAAAAAAATGTTGTAAGA
The DNA here is from genome assembly GCF_035609145.1 of Eleutherodactylus coqui. Lineage (NCBI taxonomy): Eukaryota > Metazoa > Chordata > Amphibia > Anura > Eleutherodactylidae > Eleutherodactylus > Eleutherodactylus coqui. The sequence continues at coordinate 18,476,446 of NC_089844.1, forward strand.
TGTGTTTAAAAATTAGTCTGATTTCCATATTAGGTTCTTAAAATTATCAAGCAAAGATCTACAAGTAGTTCCTATAATGTCCAAATACAGGGAGCCCTGTCTGCTGGCTGAGGTGGATATCCAGCATGTCGGTGTACATCTCTGGGCGCAGTATGGAAAGCGGGTCACAGTCTATTACTATAGGTTAGCACTGTTATTGTGCCAATATGACTGATAGACCAGTTTTGCATGCCAGACAGTGAGGATGTGTGCAGCAACTAATATATTAATTTACACATAAGTATGTTATCAGATTTACTCTCTGGGCAAGAGGAGGTGACGGGATGTTTAACTATCTGCACAGGTGAGACACCAGTGTTTCTGTTCAGTCCCACAGATATCATTATGGAGACTGGGAGTTTTGCTCTCCTATTCTCTATTCCTGCTTGTGGGAAAATCTACGAGACAAGTGACATTGTTGCCTGAGGAAAGAATACTGAATCTCGCTACAGAACACATGTGTGTGAAGCCCATGGATTCCAATGGGTTCTTTTAGGCTACAAGATATCTCTCCTGTGAAGGAGCCCGTTGGAATTCATGGGCTTCACATGCATGTGTTTTCTAGTGAGATTTTGTAGCCTGTGTGAAAAAATTCCTAAAGAGAACGTGCCGCCGTGTGTTCGGCTTCTTCCTAGGATACGAGTCAGAAATGTACCTCCACTATTATTCACAAAAGCATGACTACTTTTTAATTCAGCTATTCATGTGCAATGTGACACGACTGCAGGGAGACTGTTACCTGGAGCAACATATAGAATCCTAAAATGAGTTGGAATGGACCTCTAGGGTCATCGGGTCAAACCCCCTGCTCAGTGCGGGATTTGCTGGGTCATTCCGGACAGATGTTTGTCCAGCCTTTGCTTGAACACTTCCCATGGTAACCTGTTCCACTCAGTGATTATCCTCAAAATCAGAAAGTTTTTTCTAATATCTAATCTGTGTCTCCTTCCTTTCAGTTTCATTCCATTGCTTCTAGTCTTTCCATGTGCAAAGGAGAATAGGGCTGATCCCTCTGCAGTGTGACAGCCCTTCAGATATTTGTAGTCTGCTCTCAGCCTTCTTTTTTGCAAGATAAACATTCCCAGATCCTTTAACCGTTCTTCATAGGACATGATTTGCAGACCGCTAACCATCTTGGTAACTCTTCTCTGAACTTGCTCCAGTTTGTCTATGTCTTTTTTAAAGTGGGGTGCCCAGAACTGGACACAGTATTCCAGATGAAGTCTGACTAAGGAAGAGTAGAGGGGGTAAATGACCTCACGTGATCTAAACTCTATGCTTCTCTTAGTACATCCCAGAATTGTGTCTGCCTTTTTGGCTGCTGCATCACAATGTTGACTCATGTTCAGTCTATGATCTATTAGTATACCCAAGTCTTTTTCACCTGTGCTGCTGCTTAGATCAATTCCTCCCATTCTGTATGTGCTTTTTTCATTTTTCTTGCCCAGATGTAGGACTTGCATTTCTTCTTGTTAAATACCATTCTTTAAGTCGCTGCCCACTGTGCAAGCTTTTCTAGATCTTTTTGAATACTCTCTCTCTCTGCCCTAGTGTTAGCTAATCCTCCTAGGTTTGTGTCATCGGCAAATCTGATCAGTTTCCCATCAATTTCCTTCTCCAGATCATTCATAAAAATGTTGAACAACACTGGGCCTTGGACAGAGCCTTGTGGTACCCCAATTGATATATTCTTCCACTTGGATGTACAGCCATTTATGACCACTCTTTGAGTACGATCACTCAGCCAATTCTGAATCGACCTAACAGTTGCCTTGTCAATCCCATATTTGGTCATTTTTTCAATAAGTATAGTACATGATACTTTGTCAAATGCTTTATTAAGGTCAAGAATAATGTCACCGAGGCAGAAAAGTTCAACTCAAGAAAAACTATATCCACCGCATTTCCCTGATCAACCCAGTCAGTGATACTATCATAGAAGGAAATTAGATTAGCCTGGCATCACTTGTTTGTTACAAACCCATACTGACTCTGGTTAATTACTCAATTTTTAACCAAGTACTTGTATACATGCTGTTTAATAATTTGTTCAAAGATCTTTCCCAGTATAGAAGTCTTTCCCAGTATTGGCTAATGCAACACCATCTTTCATTGGCTGACGCCGCTTGAGTTGGCAAATCACAGCCATTCAATGATGTCATTGAATGGCTGTGATTGGCTAACGCAGCGCCAGCTTTCATTGATTGATGACACCTGAGTTAGCCAATCAGAGTATTAGCTTTCTAGAGGTGGGGATTTCAAGCCACGCATCCAGAAAGCAATGCTCTATCGGGAAGGAGGAGTGAGCGACAGCCTGCAGCAGTGCCGCAGAATACCGTGGGAGGGGAGTACTTTTTAATTTTTTCCTACACCGTATTCCCGGCGTATAAGTCGACAGTTGGGGGGTCGTCTTATATGCCCAGTCTCCTTATACATCGGAATATACGGTACTCGATATACTCACTACTCACCACGCGGTGCTTGAGTAAATTTAATTTCCCTTCCCCACAGGTTTAGCGCCATTTCTTATCCAATCGACATGCAGGGAAGGGTTTGCCACTTCCTGCTGAGACGTGCCAACCCTCTGCACGTCTACAGCAGTGACTGGTTGGGCTGATCCGGTGACCGCCGAGTATTTGACCTCCGGCCACCAGCGACTCGCCTCAGACGCATGCTGCATGATATTGGGGATAGAGCTGCTGCTGCTATAGGGAAATCATTGGGGTACGGATTAGGTTGCAGATAGGCAGGCATCCTTACTACCAGAACCCAACAGTCATTTCTAGAACTACTACTCCTCTCATTGTGTGCATCAGCATTTTGGCTGGCTGGGACCAGTTGTGCGCACAAATGTTTTTCCAAGCATCTCGGCTGTATTCTGCCCACTGTTACAGGTTTTACAAAGTGCCCTGCCAGGGTACACATAGTACATAGGAAGTAAGAAAACTCATATCATTTCTCAGATTTTTAATTTTTGTAGGATCAAAGCGTACGCTATAAACCCATGTGTTGGTGCTGTGTTGGAGCATACTGTATCTACCAGTCTCTGTGGGCGGTGAATAAGCCCTAGCTAACAGCAGTATACACTCTTTTAATTTTTTGTGGGCCTGCTCAGAGCCTCCTGTATCTACCAGTCTCTGTGGGCGGTGAATTAGCCCAAGTTAACAGCTTTATTCAACATGATGAAGAATAGAGGTAAGGGTCAAGGTCAAGGATGTGGACGTGGGCATCCGGGTGAGGGTGTGGGCAGAGGCCGAGGTCATGTGTGGGGTGAAGCAGTGCCTGCTGCTGAGAGATTAGTAGAGCGCCGCGTATCTCCCCTCCCCAGCTTCATCTCACATTTTGCAGGTCCGTGTGGTAGACCATTATTCAAAGCACAACAGTGCAATCAGGTGCTGACGTGGATGGTGGATAACGTCTCCAGTACTTTATCCAACACCCGGTCTTCCACGCAGTCCACTCACATCAGCCAAGCGACTGCACCTCTGAATCCTCAGGCTGCTCCTCCTTTCTCCCGGCCTGGTCACTCCAGGAAAAGGAGAGATTATGAGCGGGCATACGCGCAGGAGCTGTTCTCGGGTCGCTGCCCTGAATCGGAAAAAAAACGGTTCCACAGCCACGTGAGGAATTTGTCGTGACCGATGCCCACATTTTGGACCTTTCACGGACTCCGGGTGATGAGGGTGGGGACTTCCAATTACTGTCTCGGGAGCTATTTGTGGATGATGAGGATAAGACGCAGTTGACTGTCGGTGAGGTTGTTGTTGGGGCGGTGGGTCTGAGGGAGGAGCGGGCTGGGGAGTCGGGGGAGGAGCTGGTGGATGATGAGGTGG